>NC_064920.1:158089844-158395071 GCF_023897955.1 Schistocerca gregaria | reverse complement strand
GATCAGTCAACTGAGAATGTGTGAATGGGTTTTCATGTCCTTTAATCCAAATACATAACATATCATCAGGCCTTAATTTACGAAACACCTAGAATAAATACACAACAGCTTATCAACGGCAACAATCAAACAATGGAAAATTCAGGATGGAATGTAACAATATTATGAGAAGGAAAGTTGCTACTCGCCATATGGTGGAGACCATAGATAGACACAACACAAAGACTCTCACAATTAAGAAATGACCTACCCACTATCTTTTCCACACCTCCCACAGTGGTATTCCACTGTCCACCAAATCTACACAATATACTCGTCCATCCTTACACAACCCCTGCTCCCAATCCCTTACCTCATGGCTCCTACCCCTGTAATAAACCTAGATGCAAGACATGTCCCATACATCCTTCCCCCACCACCTACTCCAGTCCAGTCATTAACATCACCTATCCCATCAAAGGCAGGGCTACCTGTGAAACCAGTCATGTGGTCTACAAGCTAAGTTGCAACTACTGTGCTGCATTCTCTTTAGGCATGACAACCAACAAACTGTCTGCATGAATGGCCACCAACAAACTGTGGCCAAGAAGCAAGTGGACCACCCTGTTGCTGAACACGTTGCCTCGTTGCGTGTGCCACATGGATCCTTCCCACCAACACCAGCACTTCTGAATTGTGCTGTTGGGAACTTTCCCTGCAATACATCCTACTTTCCCATAACCCTCCTGGCTTCAACCTTCATTAGTCACTGTCCTCACCCATCCAGCCCCTTTCCTGTTTGCATTCCAGCACTGCACAGCCGTAATTCCACCACCACAACTGGTTTTTTTATTTCTCTCGTTTTCCACTACTCCCCCTCCCCACCTCTCCCCTGCATTCCATCTAACCTGCAGCATTTCACTGCCTGCCACCCTCACCATATTCTCTCTCCCCCTTCCCACCCCAGCCTCCTCCTTACCCCCACCCAGTCACCACTCCCATCATGCATTGGTGCCTCTGCTTGCAGCGTGGTTTCAGTTGCCTGAGACTGCAGTCATGTGTGTGAGTTGCATTTGCATGAGTGTGTGTATATGCATATGTGTGTCTGTGGTTAATTAAGGTCTTAATGGCCGAAAGCTTTAATTGTAAAAGTCATTTTGTTGTGCCTATCTGCGACTCAGCATCTCCACTATATGGTGAGGAGCAACTTTCCTTCTCATTATATTGTATCAACAGCAACAAATGCACTAGCAGAGGCAGAATATGACCACGTTGTCTTGGACAACATTAAGTCTTGAAACTGACCACATCTAGGGAAGGGAAATTTTTCATAGCAGTAATTCCAGCAGAATTGTTCTTGTATACATGAATAATGGCAATAGTAACCCAATTCTGACAACCATGAGCATCAATTTTCATTAATGAAAAATGAGACTTAATACACAGCCACTGTCTAGCTAATTGCTAACAGATGGAGATTATTTATTTAAAATAATTTAGAGTAATGATTAAACCATAATCAAGCCATTTTTTCTTGTACCTCAGATAATTTAGTTTTATCCCTTGAGGTATAATCAACTGCACGTTAGGAACCACTAGTTTATGCTAACAAAGCGTTCTTGTAGTTAAGCTTATAATTGAGTTTTGATGCCCATGGCCACATTAAGAGTGTTCTGCACAGTGAGCACAGCAGAGGGTATGTTACTTAGCTCCTTTGAAGCTGGGAGGGTTGTCTTCAGAATCACCATCCCTAAAGAATTCATCCTACACCATTATAGGACAGAATGAGTAAAGGAAAAGGTTTAGAATGGGAGTCAGGAGCCTCTGAGCTAGTGAGTCCCCCCCCCCCCCCCCCCAGAAGCTCCAAGCACAAATAGAGACAGGAGAACACAAATCATTATAAGATACATTCATCTGTCCTTTCTAGTGTGGGAGTTCCTACTATGCTGTTGACAGAATAACCCTTGTATGGAAGGATACAAACCTCATTGCCCTCATGAACTCTTCTGTGCTAAGATAATTACCTGAAGAAGTTCTTTATAGAAATTGTAAGCTGTGATCAACACACTGATGTAAAATTCCTCTTGCTTTATAACTAGAAAACTGATGTAAGTTCTTTAGAAGAGCACGCAGACAGTAATCTGTATGTATACATTTGCTTACAGTTTTATGTATGCAAATTTATTTATATTGTAGTAGACATACAATTTATAATCATCACATATCAAACTACTGACTTGTGTCACAGTTAAGTTCCTTCTCAAAAAGTCTAGAAAAACTCTTCTATGACAGGCTTTTAAGTTTCATAAATAAATATGCACCTCTTACAGTACAACAACATGGTTTTAGAAAGTCTAAATCTACACAGACAGCAATTTCCGAATTCTTAGACTGCATTTTAAAATCCCTTGATCAACTTAAATTAGCTGCAGGTATTTTTCTAGATCTATCATAAGCCTTCGACGTCCTGGACCATAACATTCTGCTCAAAAAATTAGAAAGACGAGGAGTAAGAGATGTAGCACATAGCTGGTTGTGTTCATACCTAAAAAACTGGAGGCAGAAAGTATCACTTCAGTATGAATTCACCAAAATGAATAAAACAAGAAACAACTCCTTTCTTTCTAGGGAATTACCAATAAAATATGGTGTACCACAGGGCTCAATCTTAGTTCCACTACTCTTCTTGATTTATGTGGACGACTTAGTTGAATATATGAGTCCCACAAAAACTATCATGTTTGCCGATGACACCAGCATGTTGCTCACTGGATCCAGCCCAGAAACTTTGTAGTCCACAGCAGGAAGTTCTATGAAAAGACTCATTATAAATACTGAAAAAAACTGTGTGTGTGGATTTTCATTTAATTCCTCCAACTAATCAAATGTCTATTCAAGCCCAATTAAAAAATGATTCCCTAGAAAATGTAAGTGTCACAAAATTCTTGGGTCTTTGGGTTCAGCAAGTCTTAAAGTCGGACACACATATAAATAACTTGTGTAGAAAACTATCATCTGTGTGCTATGGCTCAAAAATTTTAAAGGCTACAACAAGCAAAACAACAGTACTGCATGCATACTATGCACAGTTCCACTCACTACTCCGATATGGGATCATTTTCTGGGGATACTAAACTCACAGTGTAAAGGTTTTTAGAATGCAAAAAAGAGCTTTAAGAATAATTTGTGGACTTAAAAAGATGGAGTCATGTAAATCCCATTTTACTGAGCTTGGTGTCCTAAATGTTGCAAGTTTATTCATTTATGAAACTATCTTGTTCAGTAGGGACTACCTTCTGAAAACAGGCAAACTGCTACAGAACAAAAGTGTACCCAGCTGAAGTACCAGAAGGGAATCAAATATACATCAAAAATATCACAGAACAACCACCTATCAGAGGAGCATAATTAACGTTGGAGTAATACTACACAAGAAGATACCTGAGGAAATAAAAAATACTACTCATACAATATTTAAAGCCAAACTAAAGGCATTTCTAATGAAGCACTGTTTCTATTCTAGCAGAGAATTTCTGAATAAGTAACAAAATTAATTGTAGTAGGTACCTAATTTTAATTGCTGATACTATATATTATTGTAACTTATCTTTCACCTGCCCAATATCAACTGTACAATTTGTGCCATATGATAAAACTGGACCAATAAAAAATCAAATCAAATCAAATCACATTGTCTCATCTCATCATCTCAAAAAAATTTACTTGTCCAGTATCAGTTTGTAACTATGTACAAAAATGATGAAACAGATCAATCAATCAGTCAATCTAACTTAAGTACAAAAAAAGTGGGTAACACTTTTGTGATCTCAACCAGTGCACAAGCTGATGATTGCAGAACCCCTGAACAGCTGTGTAGTTGCTGTCCAAGACAGAAACAGAACATTGGGATAGGCTACCAGAAGATGTGGAAAATTATTCCAAATGTGAATGTTAATTTAGCAGCTTGTAGAATCTGTAATGGACGCATGCTGTTGCTCAACTGAAACAGTTTTTGTAGTAACACAGTTCACATTTTACATCACACTTCAGCGTAGACCGGGAACTGTCTCATAGGCATGCCTGATGTGAACTGACTGGGCACGGCCCGTGCTGCCTGAGTTGTTGTTGTTGTTCCGCCGGCAGAAGTCGCGGCCGAATTCTCGCGTGCCCTCTGGTGGACGGGACTCTATATGCAGCAACTACCGTCCGTGACGCGCCTCGCCGATGTGCGCCTCCCGTGATCTTTCTGGTGGCTACTGCAGTTTTCACTATAGTATACACTCATCTGTGGATTGGTAACATGCCCCCTCATGAAAAATGAATCATTTTAATAGGTTGTAAAAAAATTTTTGTTCTTCACATTACACTGTGTAGTGCCTATGGTCTAGGCGTAGCGTCTTTGACTAGTAATCAAAGTGTCCTGAGTCTGGGGTTCAATACCAGTTACTGCTTAAATTCTGAATAAAAGTCATCAGTAATGCCAGCCAAAGACTTACGGTAGAAGTAGGGAAACCTCTTGCTCTGGGGATGGGAAAATTCCCCGAAATGCTGGAAGAATTGGCAATGATCAACAGCATGAGGATGCAGAAGCCAATGGAAACTATTACATAATGTGTATCCCCACATGTGGCTTCTAATTGAAAAAGTGTCATGGTGATCTCTCCAGTGGCAAAAGTTTCTGGATTAGTCCTTCATTCAGAACTCCAGAAAGAGACTGCCAAGGGGGAGGTAACCATAGAAAAAGACTGAATAACCAACGAAAGGGTAAAATTCTAAGACTCAGAATGTAAAATGTCAGAATTGGGATGCGGTAGGGGAAACTAAAGTATAATGGCATAACAGTACTAGCATACATTATGAATAGGAAGGTAGGGCAAAGGGTGAGCTACTGTGAACAGTTAAGTGATAATGTTGTCACCATCACAATCCAACAGCAGAACAACACCAACAATAATAGTTCAGGTGTACATATTGCCAGAAGAAACAGAGAAAGTATACAAAGTTACTGAATGGGTAATTCAGTATTTAAAGGAAGTTGATAATCTAATAATCATGACTGATGGGAATGTGGCAGTGGGGGAAGAAACATAAGACATGGTTAGATTAGATTAGATTAATACTAGTTCCATGGATCATGAATACAATATTTTGTAATGATGTGGAAAGAGTCAAATTTTCCAATACATGACATAATCAAGTTAATTTAACAACATAATTAAGTTAATATAACAACTTTTTTATTTTATTGTTTTATTTTATTTTTTTTAATAATTATTTTTTTGGTTTTTTCTTTTTTTCTTAATTTATATCTAAAAATTCCTCTATGGAGTAGGAGTTGTCATTCAGAAATTCTTTTAATTTCTTCTTAAATACTTGTTGGTTATCTGTCAGATTTTTGATACTATTTGGTGGCAGTATAATTCACCCCTTTCTGTGCCAAAGTTAGATTTAATCTTGAATAGTGAAGATCATCCTTTCTCCTAGTATTGTAGTTATGCACACTGCTATTACTTTTGAATTGAGTTTGGTTGTTAATGACAAATTTCATAAGAGAGATTATATAGTGAGAAGCTACTGTGAATCTCCCTAGATCCTTAAATAAATGTCTGCAGGATAATCTTGGGTGGACTTCAGCTATTATTCTGATTACACGCTTTTGTGCAATAAATACTTTATTCCTCAGTGATGAATTACCCCAAAATATGATGCCATATGCAAGCAATGAGTGAAAATAGGCATAGTAAGCTAATTTACTAAGATGTTTATCACCAAAATTTGCAATGACCCTTATTGCATAAGTACCTGAACTCAAACGTTTCAGCAGATCATCAATGTGTTTCTTCCAATTTAATCTCTCATCAATGAACACACCTAAAAATTTTGAATATTCTACTTTAGCTACATGCTTCTGATTAAGGTCTATATTTATTAATGGCGTCATACCATTTACTGTACGGAACTGTATGTACTGTGTCTTATCAAAATTCAGTGAGAGTCTGTTTACAAGGAACCACTTAGTAATTTTCTGAAAGACATTATTGACAATTTCATCAGTTAATTCTTTTTTGTCAGGTGTGATTACTATACTTGTATCGTCAGCAAAGAGAACTAACAGGAAACAAGAGAAAGACAAATTGAGTTCTGTAACAAATTTCAGCTAGTAGTAACCAATACATTGTCCCAAAGTCACAAGAGGAGGGGTATATTTGTAAAAGACCAGAGACATGGGAATATTCCAAATGGATTACATTATGGTGAGACAAAGATTCCAAAATCAGATATTGCAGAGACAAAAACAAGATTTTATGAAGAATGTATTATTATTAGAGTACATTCTGTATATTACTATTATGTTCCTGGAGGGGGAGAGGGCACCAGTAGAGTGTAGCGTGGAACGCTGATTCCATAGGAGGGGGGCAGCACCAGTAAAGTATTGTGCCCTGGGCACCCAATATGGATGAGGGGTCAACAATGCTTCATGCCCCAGGTGCTAGTTATGTTCACTATGCCACTGATTGCTGCTGCACTGAGGAAGGGTGAACCACATTTGAGATTCTCTAAGGCTTAGATACTGCTAAAATGAATACCACTGAAAAATACTTCAACTACATAAATGGTGAAAGATGGCCAAATTCTGAGAAAAAAAATGATCAAGCTATAGGGAAAGATGGGTAATACACAATGTGAACAAGCACCAAGAGGGAATAATGAAAATGGAAGACCAAGAAAAAAGTATTGGATTAAAAACGGTATAAAACAAGGATGCAGTCTTGTGGATCTACTGTTCAATCTATACATTGTAGAAGCAATTAAAAAAAAAAGAAAAAGACTTTTAATACTGGGATTAAAATTCAGTGTGAAAGCAGATAAGGTTTGATGATGACATTGTTGCCGTCAGTGAAAGTGAAGAGGAATTACAGAATGTGTTGAATGGAATGAATAGTCCAATGAGCACAGCATATGGATTTAGTGTAAACTAACACAGACAAAAGTAATGTGGGGCACCAGCATTAAGATTAGTTATAAACTTCAAATTAAAACTGGTGACCACAAACTACATGAAGTGGGAGAATTCCTCCATCTTGGAAGCAAAGCAATACACAATGGACGAAGCAAAGATGACATAAAAAGCAGACTAGAACATGCAAAGAGGGCATTCATGGCTAAACAAAGTCTACTAGTATTTAATGTAGATCTTAATTCTCAGGAAGATATCTTTATGGATGTATGTTTGGAGCTTAGAATTTTATGACAGTGAATCTTGGACTGTGGCAAAACCAGAAAAGAAGAGAATCAGAGCATTTGAGATGTGTTGCTACAGAAGGATATTGAAAATTAGGTGGACTGATAAGAAATGAGAAGGTTCCCCAAAGTATCAGTGAAGAAAGGAACATACAGATAACACTGATATGAAGAAGAGACATGATGATAGGACATGTGTTAAGAAATCAGGAAAGAACTTCCATAGTACAAGAGTGAACTGTACAGGATAAAAATTGCAGAGGGAGGCAGAGACTGGAATGCATATAACAAATAATTGAGAACATATGGAGGAAGTGCTACTCTGGGATGAAGAGGTTGGCACAAAAAAGGACTTTGTGATGGGCTGCATCAAACCTGTCAGAAGACTGTTGACTCAAAATATTTCATAAAAATAATCACTTAGCTTACTGGCCAGATAGTATGTGTTTTATAAGAATCCTCAAGCTAGGGGTTTGTGGTGGCCACATACTGAAATACTCCATATATGTGACTATAATAATGGTGTACTATGCTAGGTTGAAAGTGCTGTATTGTGTAATGATTGGCTCAATTGTACTTGTTGTGAAAGTGTGAAGGAAAGTTGATGGTTGCCATGCTTGCAACAAGCAACTTTCCTGTACTCTAGCACAACATGTTTGTCATATACTTGATTGATCACTAGTTGTAATACACTTTAATTGCAGTAGCTCATGAACAAACAAGTGTAGATGTTTGTGAGATAAAAACATCAATCCTCAAAATACACAATTCTGTTCTTCATCAAACAAATATAAATCCTCATTTTCCTATAATAGGAAACTAAGGGTTTATATTGCTTGAGTGTTTACAGGTATTTACTGACCAGCCCCTTTGCTATGGCTTTTTGCTCTATGAGAAAAACAGGTACTATGTGCAAATGTGTGCAACCAAATGAGCTTACGGGATGGTGACATGATTACAGTTAAGTATTACATGATTGTCACCAATCATGAGCAGCACATTAACTTTCAAACTGGGCATTCTGGCCATTATCTTCCATTTTAACACAGAAGTATATGATTTCTTGAGGCCATCTATGTGCAGGTGCAAGATTACTATGATGTGGTTATCATCACTGATGAAGCAACTCAATATAGCATTGTCACCCAGATTTTGCAATACCTTCAGTGAAACCATACCATATTGGTCAATTCTTCTGAGAAACCTATCCATACCACTTTGTATCTCTGTTAACACACAACTGACACTGCTGGCAAAATAGCAGTACTGAATAGAAGGTTGAGCGAGAAGAGTAAAGTGGACATTTCTATTGTCAATAGCAAGTACATTGAGTGGATCAAGCAAGTTTGTAACCAAACAAGACACAGCAAATGATATCGACATTCACATTTTGTGTAGATATTTCAGTGCAGTATAGGTGGAAAGATAGATGGAGATAAAAAATCAAACAAAATGCAATTATTCTGTAATAAGCTGCTGGAGGCCACAGGTCCCTTATGTCAAAATAATTTTATCCCTGAACAACCTCCAGAATTTTGTCAATGGAGTTTGGGTTTACCCTGTGTGAAATAGAAAGTCATCTGTGTGACTAGACAGATTTTTATTAAATGGTTAATAACAGTTGACTCAGTCACATCTGTAAAATAGTGTAGTACTTTTTTAAAACATTTTGGTACACTGTGGCATATTTTCAGATAAAATAAATTACGTATTCTGCATTATGTTAAATTATTTAAAATATTTCATTACTGTTGATGTTGTGTTTTTGCTACTCTGTCTTTTGTCTTCTTCTTTTTTATTTTTTAATAAATATGAAATTTTGCTACTTTCTCTTCTCAGGCAATGGAAAAACTTGTGGATGCTGGTTTAACACTTTGCTACTTTCTCTTCTCAGGCAATGGAAAAACTTGTGGATGCTGGTTTAACACGTGCTATTGGACTGTCTAACTTTAATTCAAACCAGATAAAGCGAATTACAGATTCTGCTCGCATTGTACCCGCAAATCTACAGGTGGAACTACACGTATATTTTCAGCAACGTGAACTTGTAGCTTTCTGTCATGCATTGGATATATCAGTTTGTGCTTATGCACCAATTGGATCACCTGGACTACAAAGTTTTGTGAAGATGATTGGGGATGACCCTGATATGTAAGTCATTTAAAACTCAGTACATTTATAGCTGACTGAGAGTTCCGGAACCTGTGCATAAAATTGGAATAGAGATCAACATAAACATCATTTCCACCCTTTTTATTGCTCATGAAAACCACACAATTCATGTTGTACAACCATACCTCGAGACTTTCAGAGGTGGTGGTCCAGATTACTGTACACACCGGTACCTCTAATACCCAGTAGCACATCGTCTTGCATTGTTGTATGCCTGTATTCATTGTGGCATACTATCCACAAGTTCATCAAGACACTTTTTGTCCAATTTGCCCACTCCTCCATGGTGATTTGGCATAGATCTCTCAGAGTGGTTGGTGGGTCACATCATCCACAAACAGCCCTTTTCAATGTATCCCAGGCATGTATGATAGGGTTCATGTCTGGAGAACATGCTGGCCACTCTAGTTGTGCGATGCCATTTTCCTGAAGGAAAGTCACAAGACATGTATGATAGGGGCGCAAATTGTCTTCCATGAAGAAAAATGCCTCACCAATATGCTGCTGATATGATTGCACTATCGGTTGGAGGATGGCATTTATGTATCATACAGCCATTACTGTGCCTTCCATGGCCTCCAGCGCTGTATGTCAGCCCCACATAATGCCATCTCAAAAGATCCGGGAACCTCCATCTTGTTGCACTCATTGGAGACTGTGTCTAAGGCATTCAGCCTGACCGGGTTGCCTCCAAACACATCTCCAAAGATTTTCTGGGTGAAGGCATATGCGACACTCATCGGTGAAGATAACATGATGCCAATCCTGAGCGGTCCATTTGGCATGTTGTTGGGCCCATCTGTACCAAGCTGCATGGTGTTGTGGTTGCAAAGATGGACCTTGCCATGGACGTCGGGAGTGAAGTTGCGCGTCATGCAGCCTATTGCGCACAGTTTGAGTCATAACGCAATGTCCTGTGGCTGCACAAAAAGCATCATTGCATGGTGGCCTTTCTGTCGGGGTTCCTCCGAGCCATAATTCATAGGTAGAGGTCATCCACTGCAGTAGTAGCCCTTGGGCAGTCTGAGCAAGGCATGTCATAGTTTCTGTCTTTCTGTATCTCCTCCATGTCCAAACAACATCGCTTTGGTTCAATCCGAGGTGCATGGACACTTCCCTTGTTGAAAGCCCTTCCTGGCACAAAGTAACAATGCAGACATGATCAAACTGCAGTATTGACTATCTAGGCACGGTTGAATTACAGTCAACATGAGCCGTGTACCTGCTTCCTGGTGGAATGACTGGAACTGATCGTCTGTCGGACCCTCTCCGTCTAATAGGCGCTGCTCATCTGCTACATCCTCAAAAAGTTTTGTAACATATTTCCACAGGATGTGAAGTGTAAACTCATGCAAGCACTTCTTTTACCACAACTCCACTGTTGTGATGTAATTCAACATGAAACAAGTAGTGAAAACACAAGACAATTAGAACTAATCATGAATGTCAGATCTTCAACATCTGTTGATATGATGATGTCAGTGCTTCACAAGCACAGTTGTGGTGGTTGCAACCAGATAAATTACATGAATACCACATGATTTCCTACTTCACCAGCTCCTCCATGCTCAAGCATCCCATTACCTCACACTAGAGATTAAACACCTATCATAGCATCATAACTGAAACAAAGGTCCTATTTATGTAGTACTCTAACAGAGCCCATTCACAAAAAAAAAGTATTTGAAACTACTTGACTGTCATTGTTGCCTGCCTCTGAAACAAGCTCCACTGCACTTTGTGCATAATTCAATGACCTGCTGTCTCCCAGTTATGATCATTTCTGTTTTCCGTTCTCTTGGTGTCATGCCACCTACTTTTCTCTCTGTTCACTACCTGTGTGCTATCACATTCCTTCACCTCATTTTCTCATGCCCATTCCTGCTTGCTGCTCGTGCTCATAAGTAAAAATACACCTTTCCACATTTTCTAATTATTGCTGTAGAAATATAATAAGCTGTGTGTGTGTTTGTGTGTTTTTACCTATAGTTTTGTAATTTTTAATTCCAAAATGTGATAAAACATTCTTACTGAAATATATGTGACACAAAATATGTAGAACACCTGTTTAGATGTAAGAGAGGACCTTGCCAGGTTAAACAAATAATAAATAAAAATATACTTGTTAAAAATAGAATGAGGTGACAGTAGCCTACATAACATTCAAGGACTTATAATATAAAGAAGAAACTGTCCATATTTATTGGCAAGTAGAAGGTAACATTTTAGTCTTTACATTCTAAGTTTTACTCAGTGGATTAAATAATGACTGAGCAAACAGACTATCATGCATTTTAAAACAAAGTCATACCAATCAATGAAAGTATTTGTAAAGTCATGGTGCTCTTCTCTCTTGTCTGTATATCTGACGTCAATAAACTTACTTGGTATATGTACTGTATAATATAGGGTCAGTGGATAAGTTCATGCCAATTTTTCAAAGCCATGAGTTTATTTCATTAGCATAAAATACACAACATTACATTACAATATAACACATTATAACAAGATTGACACACTACCCAGTATATATTCATTCTTCATTAGTGATTGCCTGACAGTGTTCTGGCTGGAGTTCAGAGCCTCTCCTGCAGAACTGTTGTGGTTTTAAGTAAAAGAAATCTGTTACCTAGTGCTAAGAGAGGTGTGTGTGTGTGTGTGTGTGTGTGTGTGTGTGTGTGTGTGTGTGTGTGTGTGTGTGTGTGTGTGTGTGTGTAGGGAGGGAGGGAGAGAGAGAGAGAGAGAGAGAGAGAGAGAGAGAGAGAGAGACCAGAAAACATTACAACCAGAAGGCACTAAGTCTAGAGAATATGGAAGGTGAGGAAGTTGTTGCCAATCAAGTTGAGCAAATGCATATGTCATGATTGCGACCTTATGCAGATGTGCATTATCATGGTATAACAACACAAGTTTACCATGTGTTTTGTTTTCAGTAGCAACTGCAAGTCATCTTAGCTGTTCTGTATACACAGCAGCTGTTATTTTTAGCTTCCTTAGTAGCAGTCCATAATGAAGAATGCCTGTTTTATTTCAACAAATGCAAGTTTAATCATCTCATCATCTGTAAGGTGGTAGTCAGAAGGGGCTAAATCTAGAGAATATGGTATATAATTGTGTGCCTACAATAGGCAAAACTGTAATGGGCCAGCAAACATGAACATTGGTTATTCATTGATTTTTGTTGGTACCTCTTAATACTTGGTACCCAATTTTTGCACCTTACCCACTGAATACAAGTGGCACACAATTGTTTTGTGATCACATTACATAAATTATGCCAATTACTGCATTGTTTGATGAGGATTATTTTGAATCAACTGATTTAGGCAGTTTTCATCAGAGAAAGGTCTTCCAGAATGTAGTTCATCACACAAGTAAAATTTTGATTCTTGGAAACAAGACAACCATTCCCATGGTGTCCTCTTAGCAAATGCTTCTCTCCTCTACAGATCACAAATTTTTCTCTTGGTTTCTGCATCACTATATCCTTAATTATAGTAAAAGAGTAAAATCTGCTGGAAATGTTCACTTTTCCCTACTTGACATTCCATACTGACTAGTCTTGAAAATGGTCAGAACAAGCTGTTAACAAGACACAAGTCCATGTTGGCAACATTTAAACTGAAAACAGAAGAAAAACAATTTAATAACAAAAAACTACGGCTTCACAAAGCAAGAGTGGCAATCCAATGAAGAATGGCTTGGACTTATGCACCAACCCAAATTATGTTGGCTGATGATGATCTATGATTGAACTACCTCCAAATAAAGAATCATTGATATATCAGATTTTAGTGGTTTGAAGAAGTCATTCTCAGATCACGTCATTATGTCATGCTTGTAAAGGGGTTTGAGTGTTGTGCAGGGCAGAATGAAAGCAGGACTGGACACAAGGTGTCTGTGTGGGAGAAAGGAAGTGGGGAAGAGTGTGGAAGTGGGAGGTGGTATTTAGATAGAATACAGAATTAATGGCTGGAATGATTTATTGAAGGCTTTGGGAGCAATCAAAGAGGTAGATATTTTGCAGCAGTAAGAAAACAGATTTATGTCTGACAGTCAGAGATGTAAGGAGTTTTTTGAGTAGAGGGGTGTGTCAATAAGGTGTATGAGATCATTAATTCAGATTTGGTGGGAGGAGGTTTTGTCTTAGTTATAGGATTATGTGGGCTGGAATAGGATACTGGAATTACATAATAGCAGCTATGTAAGTTGGAGAATTGTTTTAAGAGACGATTTGATTGGCTGTGCGTCATAGACATGTATGGGTCAAACAACGATTGTACGTTCAGACAAACTTCGGGCTTGCAGCCAGTCATTGTTTAAACTGAAATTTGTTTGAACATTCAGTTTACTGGAAATTTTAAAATTTACAATATTTCTATGTTAAACATTCAAGGCCATGATATTATGCATGGGATTGGGAAGATTCAGCACAATGTCCTCAATAACAGGAACTTTTATTGTGGAAAACAGTCTCAACTTCTGTGTTAGTTAAAAAATTAGTATAGCTGAATAGAGCTCTAAAGATGTTCCCTTCTCTCATCAGCTGTACTTACAGTCCCCCTGCTGCCCTTTCCACACATTTATCCTGTTGAAGCAATTTAACAGAAAGAATCTGAAGACTCATCCATATTTTTAACTAGTATTCTACATATTATAGCAGACAAATATCACTAATATTCCAGTTATGCTTTCATTTTAATAAATTACATTTTATGATATATTAAGTTATTAAGCAAGTGTATTATCATTATTCTTCAGGATACCAAAACTTAGCCCATTGACTGAACCGGTGGTGTGCAAAATGGCAGAAAAGTACAACAAAACTCCAGCTCAGGTGTTGCTGAGACACATCATTCAGCGTGACATTGCTGTTATTCCAAAGAGTGCAAACCCACAGCGAATAAAACAAAATATTGATGTAAGTAACACTGATAGTCAACATTTTACATTGATGTGTATATTTCTTTTCTCTTAGCCTCCAGAGTAATTTGCTATTAATATAATCTTTCTTCAGATTGCAACATCTTATAGATAGTTGAATTTTTCATTGTGTTGTTACTTGATTTCTCAGGTTCATTGAGGGCTTCTCCTGTTTGCTTGATAAAAAAGTTTATTCTCTACAATACGATCCAGCATTTTTAAATGTAATGTCAATCTTTGATATACATTTCAGATATTTGATTTTGAACTGAGTAATGAGGAGATGGAAGAACTAAACGCTTTGGACAAAGGTCACAAAGGACGTTTATTTGGTGAACACATGCTGAAAGGGTATGTGAATTTTATGATACAAATACAATTTTGTTTGAGACTTTCTCCTGGTGAAATTTAATTTTCCTCCAAATCTTGCTAAAGTAATTCCAGTGCAAATATAGTTCTGAGTAATTCACGAAAAAGTTAACTTACATAAATATGAAGTATCCTCAGTCTTCCATTCACTGCCACCAACCACCTGCAAAAGAGTACCACAATTACTACTAAATGCCACTGTCAAAAACCTGAACTACATCCTCTTTAAGGATATTAACCACTTTTCATCAAGTCCCAAAATGTGTAATTTTCTTCCCAAAATTTTTCCTGGTCATCCCAGTGTGGTACTTCACTACTCATTATATGAAACACTATGTTACATCCTCACACAACTCTCTCTAATATCTTGCCATGTTTATTACAGCTGTATGAAACCACCAGATGCATCCTTCCACCACATCACATATCATTCCAGCCCTATCGTTAGTGTATTCTATCCCATTAGATGCAGTGTTACCTGTAAAAACTAGCCACCAGCTAGCTGTGTGGCCGTTTATACATTCATGACCTACAATTGGTATTCCACTTTTGTTAATGGTCTAGATAAAATCATGACCAAATGTAAACTTCGCCACCCAGCTAAAAAGGACACTTGTGATCAGAATATGGTAGACCTCAGTGGCAAATGTGTGACCTGAGCTACATGGATCCTGCTCACTTCTCCACCACTAACCCCTGTGAATTATAGTGATGGGAAATGTTCCTCAGTACCTTTGGTTCCCCAATCCTTCTTTGCCCTGAAATCCACTTACCACTACCTCAACAGCTTCCTAGTCCCATCTTTTTCTCTGTCTGCTTTTAAAGAAATTAGGATTATCTGGTACAGGGACGCAATAAGAAGTGATGTGTGAACAATATGACTGATTTCCCATCTTTAATACTTACGGTACTACAAAAGACACTGAAAAATTTAAAGAAGTATGAAATTTATTACATACAATTGCAATGATTACTATAGCTGTCATTAACTTGTCCACTATGAGCAGCATTATGAATTTGAAAATTTTGGCAAGGGATTTGGTAAAGTGGCACAGATATGGCATCGCATTTCAGAGTTAGTGTAATCATTAATTATAACTAATTGAACATGAAATAATATGGAACATACATCTGTATGGCAAAAGATCAAGGTGTGAACACTGAGGAGTTCGTGGAAGATTGTGAAATGGAATTTATCTTAAGGGATTGAATTTTTATATGTTGTACAGACTAAAGAACTATCACAGATACTGTTTGTAAATAATCTTGATCATTAAGACACAAAGGATTTACAGACATTTGCTGCAAGTGGACATTGATTGAAACCATTGGGGAAAGTTAGAAATTTACACTGGACTGGGGTTCGAACCTAGGTCTCCTGCTCATTAGGCAGATGCTGTAACCACTAATCCACCTGGATACAGTGGTCATTGCAATTGTATAGACTACCCTAGGATGCCTTCCATTGAACCCAATAAGATACAAATTCTCAACTTATCCACACCCTAATAATGTTTAGTGCCCCTTGCCCATTATCCTCATTTCTCGTGCTGTTTTGCCAATTCCCAAATGAGTTTGAGCCAGGTGTGCATCTGCACTGAAGAGATCAGTGGCCATTTCACCTTAATTTTGTTTGTATTTGTGTGTGTCAGTGAGAAAGCACACCAAACTGAGGCAGCAGTGGCAATGCTGCAGCTGTGTCAGGCCAATACAGGACTTTCTAGTACATTTTTTTTATGAGAGCTGGCTGTAGCATTATGACACTAAGACAAAGGAACAAAGAAAGCGATGCAGACACGTTGATTCACCAGAGACTCAACCACCATCGGGCAAGGTGATACCGAGCACAGTTTTGAGACTGTCATGGTGCGGTGCCAACAGATTATATTCATAAGGAGGAAATGATCACATGACCTTACTATCGAAATTTGTCGAGTGTCGTGGGAAGCTCTTTGAGAGGGTGATTTTGCTGTCTGACAACACACCAGTTCATCTGGCACAGAATGGTCATATAAAAGGCGCTCATTTGTGTCATCATGTTTTGCCTTTCCCTCCACGTTTTCCTGACTTAACGCTCAGTGACTTTTTCCTCAGATGAAAGAATCAATGTTTGGCAGGCATTTCGAGAATGATGAGATAAGTGGAACATTTTCTAAACAGACTCCTACAAAAGAGGTCTCTACTCAGTCATATATTCTTGGGAAAAGTGTGTTGTGTTGAGTGGTGAATATGTAGAGAAGAATTGACACCATTACCAAGTTTCATTGTCCCAGGTTGGTTCTTTCAAGATAATAGTTAAAACTAAATGACCATTCATCATGTGTATGTGTAGATGATGATGATGATGATGATGATGATGATGATGATGTAGACTGCTGACAGTCTGGACTGAAAGCTTCTCTGTGAATTTTCATATTTCACCAAGAAACTTTTCTTTAGCTATAAAGTATACTTTGCAAGCAGTTACTGAGTAATATAAATCACCTCAGCTGTCTTATTATCCATTTATTGTGTTACAACCAGTTTTGTTCATTGAACTCCTTTGACAAGTGATCTGATTTCCATAGTTAATGTTAAAGAGCAAATCTAAAAACACTTATCATAAACTTTCTGATGATCAGCTGGCAGAAGTATGTCAGGTGGTCAGCGCAATGCCCAGTTTACTGTAAGCACGATGCTGTGTATGCTTTCCATACTTCGACTAGGCGGTCGATAGAATGTTTATGATCAGTGTTTTTGGATTTGGTCTTTAACATTAGGTATGATAACCAGACAAATTGTATCATGATTTTAGTACAACTCAGTAACCTGAAGATGTTCAATGAACAAAACTGGTTGTAACATAATAAATGTATAATAATACAGATGAGGTGGTTTTATTAATCATTGACTGCTTGTTTGAGTATAATTCATAGCTAAAGAAAAGTATCTTAGTGAATCACACACAAAGTTTTGAGAATGATGATTCACAGAGAATCTTTCAGATCAGACTCTCAATCTAATCATCATCATAATCATCATAATCTAATCATAATCACTAATATATGACAACTTGTCATTAACTTTTAACTCTTGTCTTGAAAGAGCCAACCTGGGATCATGAGACTGGATAATGAAGTCACTCCTTGTCCACGTATTTGCCATTCAATGCAGCACATTTTTCCTCAACAATGGATGCACTGGCAGAGACTTGTTCAGAAAATGTTCTACTCTAAAAGACACCTCATCATAATTCTGTAAACATTTACCACACAATGATTTCTTCATCGAAAGAAAAGGTCACTGATTGCCATGCCAAGAGACTATGGGGTTGAGGGGAAATTTAATGGCCCAAAGAAGCACCTTTAATGATTGATCTGTGCCTTATGAACTGGATTGTTCTCATGGAGAAAAAACACATCACACAGGTTCCCATGACACTAGCCACATCGCTCATCAGATTTTGGTACTGGTCATTTACGCCTTATGAATATAAAATATAATTTATTGGACCATTTCATGGCAGTACCAAAAAACTTTCAGCATCACCTTGCCTTGTGATGGTTGGCTCTCTGGTGAATCCACATGTTGGCATGGATTTTTTTGTTCCTTTGTCTTAGGGTCATAGTGCTACACCCAGCACTTATTCATAGTGATTAAGCTAGTAAAAAAAAGTCATTTGTATTGGCCTGACACAGCTGCAACATTACCACTTCTGCCTCAGTTTGGTGGGCTTTCTCAGTGTGAATGAGAAGTCAAACCCAGTGGGTAGTGATCTTCACCATGTTCAAAAGTCATGCAAGATGTTAAAAAAAGCTGATCCATGACTAATTGTCACTTTTTCTATTATTTCCATGATTGTGACGTGCTGGTTTGCAAGCACCTGGGTCTACACTTCTTTTGAAAATCTTAGTTCTCCACAGAGGGATGGTGTGCCATTCCTTTCTTTATCAGTCCAACTTTTTTAGCCCACTTTAAATGTCTGCACCACTGTATCATATGATGTTGCATTTTTGATGGATACTTCCACAAACTGAGCAGGGATTTTACAGCATTGTTCCCCTTCAAATGCAGAAAACGAATTACTGTATGCTACTCCTCTTTATCTATGAGCTACATCATTTTGTTTTTGGCTCCTCTAGCAGTGTGCTCTGGTAAAGTTTGTAGGCATGTCATCGTGTACTGGTACTGCAGACTTGTACCTGAAAATAACAAAAAATTAATTATGTAACTTTATTTTTTTGAAGGTGTTAATTAAAACTTTGTGACTACCCCTCACATATAGGGTGTTTCTCAAATGAATGGAAAAAAAATGAGAGGGCTGGTAGAGTGGATCATATCAAGCAGCTTTCACATAGTAGCCCTTGTCCATTGAGAGTGTCATTCACCACCGCGAAGGTAGGTGTACAATCCACCATTGGAGTGAAAATGATAGCTGGTATTGTGGGCAGGAAAACACCACAGAGTTTCTTCTGGCATTTACTGGGATGAAAATTCATTGCCTTTGGCAGTGCAAATGCATTTGATATAAATCACGTGGAGGGCAGCATCCGATCACACTGCAGAGTTTGTTTTGCCTTGCATCACTGTGTCAACAAATAGGGATACTTAAGTCTTTGGTAGGGTATGCAGAGCAGAAGGGAAATGGAGTACTTTTCTTGGGAGTAAAGGGCAAACATACACTGTGGTTATGGGGCGAGAGATGGAAATGCTCCTGTTGTTCACAGGCTGTACATTCAGCTATTTTTAAATTATTGAGTGCTAGATCCTCACATTCATCACTACCCTAAGAGAAGCAAGTTCACTTAAGGTGAGTAGTCCACTGACAAGGTATTGTAATGGTGGGCGTGTTTTTAAGGTGTACATCAAAACCTGATAATTGCATTAATTTGTGATACAGGTGTGAAAGTCGGGCAGATGTGTTCGGACAGTGTGTACCCCAGACTTTGAAGAGGAGGCATTTGCACTGTTACAAAACATGCCCTTAACAAGCTCACAAAGCTTTGCTCAAGAAATGGATGTAAGCCCTGCCATGGTCCAGTGTGTGTGGAATGAGGATGATTTACACCCTTACCCACCTTCAGAAAATTCAAGCTCTTAACCCACTTTCTGCATCACATTGACGTGTGCCAGTGGTTCTTGCAGAAATTTGCCATGCAACTTGAATTTTCACACATTGTACTTTTTACAGATGAGACATCCTTTACAAAGGAAGGTTTGTTCAACAACCACAATCAACAGATGTGGGCCTGGGAAAATGTGCTTATCACCATTGTTCGTGGTAACCAAGAGTGCTTTGCTGTCAACATTTGGGCTGGTTTGGTAGGCAATAATTTTATTGATCCTTACCTGCTCCCCTAATGACTGGATGCAAACACATACATTGCCACAATTATTGGTACACATTCCCCTCAACATTCAACAGTGCATGTAGTACCAATACGATGGCGCATCTGTGTACTTCACTCGTGTGGTGTGTAATCATTTAGATGAGACCTTTGGTCAGAACTATGTGGGTGTGGGGGTCAATGCAATGTCATGCACATTTCCTTGACTTGATGCCCCTTGATTTTTTTGTCTGAGAATACCAGAAATCTATTGTTTATCAAAACACCTATTGAGATAGATGCAGAGCTGATAGTGTGCATTATGGTAGCCTCTGATGCAATCTCCACTTTTCCAGGGGAATTTAAAAGGGTACAACACTCCTTCAGGTGTCATTGCATGGCGTGCATTCAAGCAGGGTGTAATTTCGGAGCCATTTTTGTAGATGTTTGCAAATAAAGATTATGAAATGACAACCTCATTTCTCTTCTATTTTGATGTCACAAAGAAACTGAAAGTGTTGACCTGCAGACCTACCATGTTGGCTCGGATGGTGGGTTTATGCCTACCTTCCTAGCGGCACATCACACTTTTAAATGGTGCCTAGCTCTTAACTCTAAGAAGTGTGAACATGGATTGTTAGTTGAAAGTTGCTTGTTATGACACCGTATACCAATCTTGTCTTTTTCACATTAATTTTAGAAATGCCACATATATACCCAAAGCAACTGTACAATGCATGGTGAAATTTATTTTTTCTGTATTTGTCACTTCCTCTCTGCTTCCTTCAGAAAATATGTGCAGTGCCAACATCTGTGTGTGCTTCCTGCGTACACTAATATCTCTTCTCTTGGTCTTGTGGATCTTACACATAGTATTCAATAGAGTCACAAAAATTATTTAACTGTTTGTCTTGAATATTAGTTGTCCTAACTTGCCCACCACTTCATGGAAAAATAGTAATCCATCTTCCATACATTCCAAGATAAGCTCCCGGATCTTCTCCATAACACACTCACAATCACTGAATGAACTGACAAAAATCTGTTTCCTTGAGAATGTGAAACAGTTAATAGTTCTCAAGAGTAGGCTGAACAACAGTATTGTATGTAATACCATTTTCATATGTCCTATGCATTCCCAGAAGTCACCCAATAAACACATGCCATGAATTACAAGTGATGTTTTATATATTTTAACCACTTCATATTGCACTGCACCAAGACAATTAATTAATGGAAACATGTTCAGTTGCATGCTGTGTCAAAATTTACCAGGATTTTTCCCCCTCTACTCACTTACACTATCTAACATTCATCCAAATTTAAAGCAAGTTGTAAGTTATTTTGGACTTTTTTATTTAAGTCATTCAGTTTTACTTCAGAATTGCTTAATAGTAGCACTTTTGTGTAAACAGTAACAGCATCAGAAGTGCTGTTCAAGGTAACTGAAATAAGTGCAATATAACAACTCTTTCAGAAAATAATGCACAGTTTTGAAAGCTCTGTTCAACTATGATCATTCTGTACAAATTTACCATTTAACCATCTCAAATTTGCTTGATATCCTCCAGTTCCATGCAGATTCAAATTAATTAAGTTTACTATTTTGTTTGTCCTTAAATGTTTCTTTAAGACAGTTTCTACCTAAAAATCTCAGGTGTACCATTTCTAATAAAAATAAGTTAACACTAGTACAGTAAGTCAGACTTATCTTGGTACTCTTGATGTTACATTTGTTCCTGGTCTAGGAAGTTCAGGGTATATATATGTATATATTTCTTTCATCTAATCACATTCTTATGGAGATAGTCTACAAGCTCATACATTTGTTATGAGTCAGTAGAACAGTAGTTTTCGTCTGTGCACTTGGGCCTGCGTCTTTGACTAGTAATCAGAACACCCTGGGTCCCGAGTTTGAACCTTGCCACTGCTTAAGTTTCAAATAAAAATAATCAGCAATTGCAGCAAAAGCCTTCTGGCATAAGAAGTCACCATCATTTTGCCAATAGCCACGTCAACAAGGGTGGAGTAGCAGATGGAGGTTCAGGGGACCTCTTGCCTGTGATGTGGCAAACTGCCTCTAAAAGGCAGTAGAATCAGCTATGATCAACATCCTGAGGATGTGGAAGGCAATGGAAACCTCTGTGTTAAAGACAAATAATTTGTAAACACAGGACATGTGGCCTGTAATTGAAAAGGTGTCATGGAGATCTCTCCATTGGAAAAAGGTAACAGGCTAGTCCCACATTCAGATCTCTGTGAGGGGACTGCCAATGGAGAAGTGACCAAGAGAAACAGTGAATAATCAATGAAAGGGTAAATTCCACAAATTGGGGCATACAATGTCAGAGGTTTTGATGTGGTAGGGAGGCTATAACTTCTCAAAAGGCAAATGCTAAGGGTCAATTTAGATATAATATGTGTTAGAGCGGAGAATTGGAAAGAAGACAAGGATTTCTGGTGACAAGAGTGTAGAATATATATCAATAGCTGCAGAAAATGGTATACTGGGAGTAGAATTCATATTGAATTCGAAGGTAGGGCAGAGAGTGAGTTACTGTGAATAGATCTGAATTGACCGTAAACCAAAACTGACAACAATAGTTCAGGTAAACATGATAATGTTGCAAGCAGAAGATGAAGACATAGATTGGGGATATTAAAAGGATGATTCAGTATGTAAAGGGAAATGAAAATCTAATAGTCATGGGGGATTGGTATGCTGTTGTAGGGGCAGGATTAGAGGAAGGGGTTAGAGGAGAATATAGGGCCGGTAGTAGGAATGAGAGAGGTCAAAGACCTATAGAGTTCTGCAATAAATTTCAGCTAGTAATAGCAAATATCCTGTTCAAGAATCACAAGAGTAGTAGGTATACTTGCAAAAGGCCGGAAGACACTGGAAAATTCCAGATTATGTCATGGTCCGGCAGGAGCTCCAAAATCAGATATTCCATTGTAAGGAATACCCATGAGCAGACATAGACTCAGATCACAATTTAGTAATGACAAAGAGTAGGCTGTAACTTAAGTGAGTAGTCATAAAAATCAATGGTCAAATAACTGGGCTACAGAAGTATTTAGGAATAAAGAGGTACACTTGAAGTTCTCTGAAACTGTAGGTACTGTGATGATGAATAGCTCAGATCAGTTGAAGAGGAATCTCTAAAAAAAGGGAAATCACAGAAGCTGGAAAGAAAAACATAGGTACAAGGAACATAACTCCAAAGAAATATTTCAAGTGAAGAAGGAAGTAAAAAAAAAAAAAAAAATGTGTAGGGAAATTCAAGAATACAGAAAAATAATTCACTTAGGAATGAAATAAATGGGAAGTGGAGGGAAGCTAAGGGCCTCATGAAGAACACCTGCAGGAAAAAATGTGAAGAAATCAAATGAGAAATGGTTGTCAGAAGGACTGACTCAGTATACACAAAAATCAAAACTATCTTCAGTGAAATTAATAGCAAGGGCAGTAACATTAAGAGTGTAATGAAAATTCCATTGTTATATGCAGAGGAGAGAAAGCAGATAAGTTGAAAGAGAACACTGGGGTCCTCTATGAGGGGGAGGACTTATCTGATGGCATGACAGAAGAAGAAACAGAAGTCAGTAGGGAAGAGATAGGGGAGTATTAGAATCAGAATTTAGAAGAGCTCTGAAAGCCTAAAATCAAATAAGGCAGGAGGGATACGCAACATTCCACCAGAATTTTGATAATCACTGAAGGATGTATGATACTTCTGGAAATGCATCATCCATGCAATTCTGATGACAGTAAGAGCCAACAAGTGCGAGAATTATCGCACAGTCAGCTTCACGGCTCATGCACTGAAGTTGCTGACACAGAAGAATAGAAAAGAAAATTGAGGATGTGTTACAGAGAACAATGAGAGCGTAAGATGAAGAAAAAAGTGCTCGGACTGAAAAGGATGTAAGAGAAGGATGTAGTCTTTCACCCCTACTGTTCAATCTAGGATCATAGAAGCAATCATGGAAATAAAAGAAAGGTTCAAGAGTGGGATTATAATTCAAGGCAGAAGGCAGAAGGATATCAGTGATAAGATTTGCTAATGTCAGTGCTATCCTCAGTGAAAGTGAAGAAGAATTACAGGATCCGTTGAATGCAATGAACAATCTAATGAGTATAGAATATAGGGTGAAGAAAGACAAAAGTGATCAGAAGCAGAAATAAGGACAGTGAGAATCTTAACATCACGAAGTTAAGGAATTCTACCACCTAGGCAGCAAAATAACCCATGGTGGATGGAGCAAGAAGGACATAAAAAGCAGATTAGCACTGGCTAAAAGGGCATTCCTGGCCAAGAGGTCTACTAGTATCAAACATAGGCCATAATTTGAAGAAGAAATTTCTGAGAATGTATGCTTATAGCATTATATGGTAGTGAAATATGGACTGTGGGCAAAATGGAACAGAAGAGAATTGAAGCATTTGAGATGTGGTGCTCCAAACGGATGTAAAAAAATTATGTGGACAGATAAGGTAAGGAATGAGGGCATTCTATGCAGAATCGCCAGTGAAAGGAAGATATGGAAAAGACTGGCAAGAAGAAGGGACAGGATGATACGAAATTTGTTAAGACATCAGGAAATAACTTCCATGATACTAGAGGGAGCTGTAGAGGGTAAAAACTAGTAAGACAGAGATTGGAATACAGTTAGCAAATAATTGAGGCCAGAGGTTGCAGTTGCTACTCTGAGATGAAAAGGATGGCACAGAAGAGGAATTCGTGGTGGGCTGATTCAGACCAGTCAGAAAACTGATGTAAAAAAAAAAAAAAAAAAAACTGATTCAGACCAGTCAGAAAACTGATGTAAAAAATAAAAAAGTAGAAGAATATGAATAAGAGGAAAAAGGGCAGTAGGATGTAAACTGCATACTGGAAGTACAGTATAAGAATACAGAATATGCTTGTTGCCTGTATCAGACATTTGCAAGGTATTATGTGTGGAAGCTGATGCTTCACAACTTTGCCTTGAGTGTTAGAGCAGGAAGTGAAAAAAAAGGTGGGGGGGGGGGGGGGGGGGGGGAGTGGGCAGATAACACTTTGAAAAAGAAGAAGAAAATTTTTTGAGAAACAAAAATCTCTATTTTTAATTTTGCTCAAGCTGTTAGCATGTCATTTGCAAATGCATTTTGTATACAAGTGTGTTTTGGTATACAAAAATACTTTTACTACATTGTATGCACTCAGTAGGCTAGAGGAGTTGTCATAGAAATATTCTGTAAAATCATTTCAGTTCAATCAAAATTTTACATACCTATAATTTTCATGATTTTCTTGATACTTAGGTAGTGTTTAGCTGTAAGTCAATTAAAATGATTAATGCACATATCTATTCATTTATTGATTATAAAAATCCTCAGAGTGATGGGTTAGCACATTAGACTTGCATTTGGGAGGATGACAATTAGACCCCACATCCAGCCATCCTGATTCAGGCTTCCCATGATTTCCCTAAACTGCTTAAAGCAGATGCCAGGATGATTCCTTCAAATGGGCATGGCTACTTTCCTTCTCCAGCCACCCCTAATCTGACCTCATTGTTGGTGGGACATTGAAATACTAGTCTCCTTCTCCTCTTCCAAAAGTGGCACGGAAAAAACATCATGAAAACTGTACCACAAGACTTAATTGCATAGTAACTGTACTCTACAAGTGCTTGATGCTCAATAAACTGTTTTCTTTTTGTGCACTGCATACTACAGTTATTTACAAGTTACACAGCTACTCTATTTTGCATAGCAAAATAGCACTACCATAGTAATGTAAAAGACAGGAAAAGTAGAGAATAATGATATATGATAGAAATGTTATTTTGATTAACAATTATTTTAATGTCCAAATTGGTAAAAATAATGGTTCTGTTTTATGTAACAGAAGTTTTGGATGGGCACTGGAATTTACAAAGCATTCCAAGATTTTCCAAGAAACTCAAATTTTCTCATCAAAATATGTCATTTACTAACATTTTATTCTAATAAAGCTAGGGTGCTATTTAGAAAGACAAGAATAAGTGAATTCAAATAAGTTATGTCAATTCAAAACCAGACAATTATTAGAGTTGTCAACTTTTGAAGCACATGTGGTTTTAGTGAATTGTAAGTTTCTAATAATTGCACATATCTTCTGGTAGTGAAGAATGAAGGGGTAAAACCAGAAATCTCTTCTGCTACAGCAAAACAGTAATTAATGGAAAATGTTATTGTAACTTCTACACATGCTTCGCAGTGATGTGATGAGCTCTTTATGAGAGGGGCAAAGAGCTGTATTGGCAGCTGATACTATTCCTCAGAGTGAACTGTTCAGAGGTCTTGAAGAGATGAGACTCTTAAACAAAGTTCATCAAGGACTAAAACTTCCTAGGCAGTTGATGACACTGGTGTTTTATTGTGTAACTATATATGTTTATTGTTGTAGAGTGGACACTTTTGGAATGCAAACATTTAATGCATTATTCGATTTTGTCAAAAATTAATAGAATGGGCATGTAGTGATGTGAAAATATGAGATTTCTTAATGAAAATAAGAACACAAACTAACCACTGTCAATGTTTTAATTGCTGAGGAAGTTTAAAAAAACGTTAACACACTACTGCAGAGTGGAATGCTGGTGATACGCCATGTCTCTGTGATATCCTTTCTTCCAGCTGTGCTAGTTGCAAAGTGTGGAAAGTAAAGAGGAACCTGTACACTTGATTCTGTGAGGGCAGGTTTCTGTGTCATGCCTGGTTAGCTCAGTTGGTAAGGGAACTGCCTGCAGACGACGAACATCCATATTTGAGTCCAGGTCTAGCACACAGTTTTAAACTGCCAGCAACTTTCAAGAAAAGTATTATGAGTGTCTAAGAATTTGATACCAGGTCTCTGTATTTATGGTTTGATATGTCACCACATAGCCACCAAGAAATGCTTTTTGTGTCTGCTGTGACTTTTGCATTTGTGGTTTTGTGGTTTCTGTTCACCATGACTTACAATGGTCATTTCAAAAGTTCTGCACATTGTGAGATAGACTGAAGAAAATAATTTATTTTACAACATACCTTTACAAGCCTTCAATATTATTGTAAATCTTACTTATGGTAGCTACCCAAGATTTTGTCAACTTCTGAATTGGGCACCTTTATTGTTGAGCTGTATGATTACTTTGGTTACCTCACTGCAGGCTTCTTAAATTGTATTCTTCTACAATTTTTCACCTGATGTACCTAATAGCCGTGAACATTTTCATTGAGATTGGGTGGTTTAGAGGGCTTAGAGGTGTTATACAGTGCTGGAATGTTTATCAATTTGGGAAACAAATCAAAGTCTGGTGAGTTCATATCATGAGTATATGGTGGGTGGAGAAATATTTCCCATATTTGTCCAGCTTTTCTCTCACTAATAGGGCAATATGCAGTCCTGAATTATTATGCCAAATGAGGACACCAGATGCAAGCATGTTAGGCCTTCTTTGAGGAATCTTCGGGTGCTAAACAATCAGAAACAGCTTTTAGTACACAACCACTACAGGCATTCACTTGGGCACTCTATTTGCAGCTATGACTCCATACAAGTCATCTGGAAAGATCATAATTAGTTTTACCTTTGATTGTTGATGGCAGAATTTTTTTGGGTGTGGAAAGTTGGAATTTTTCCATTGCAAAAACTGAGACTTCAGTTCTAGCTCAAAATCTTTCTTCCAGGTTTCATCAAGCACAATAATCCTTCTCAGAAACTGTTCTCCTTCCGTTTGGTTACACTGAAACAATTCTACAATTCTTTTGTGACCTGTCTTCTTTTCACTCAGATCATGTAACCCATATGGTAGCAACTTTTCTCTTCTTTAGCTTTTCAATTATGATCTGTAAACTGAAGTAACAGACATCGTGGACTCATATGCAATTTTGTTACATAATTTTCGTCAATCCTCCCTCAAAATGCCATTAACAGTATCCTGAGTGGTGTAGTTTATTGCAGTTGATGTTCTTCCACTTCATAGGTTGTCTTCAGTGCTTACCTGACCTTCATGGAAATGGGCAGGCCACCATGATACTGTGATACAATCCTTTACTCTATCCCCACACACGTCTCTCAAAGCATTGTAAATGTCTCTTGGGTTCTTTCCACTAGAGGTTCGATTTTGATGTAGGAATGCTGATCACTATGTGTAATCTGACCTAACTCAGTTTCAGCTTTCATTTTGAAACTTGAATTACTAATGACACAGCCACATAAATCAGCAGATACATATATGACCATCACACCTAAAATCTCACTCACAACTGACGTGAATTTCAGCTTGATAATGCCACTGTAATGGTCGCACATGTGCAGTGTGCAGACTTTTGAAATAATTCTCATAGTTGATCTTATAGGCACTGTATTTTAAGTTATAGATGCTGTGTTTTAAAAGTCTGTCTCTTTAATAATATATAGTTAATCTGATACTAGTAGCAAAGTACAGAAATAACAAATTTTGTAAGCATAGTGGACAAAAGTTAGCTACCCACTAGTAGACATCACAGTAATTCTGCATAACAGTGTCTCTCTCCTTGATAATGGCAGCATTTCGACAAATATGAGAGTCCATAACTTTCTTCAGCGTGCCATATCCAGCTGCAGCCACCCTGGTGTTCAGATACCATAGAGCTACCAAATTGAGGGGAACTTTTTCACTTGCTGTACCTAATAGCCCTGAACATTTTCATAGGGATTGTGATTGGGTGGTTGAGAGGGCTTAGAGGTGTCATATAGTGCTGGAGTGTTTATCAAACCAGGGATGTATGTTTACATACGTATCAACATGGCTGCACATGGGGTAAATGCTTTGGGCTATCAGTCCACATGAACATTACACCATTTGTAAAGAAGAAAAAGCAGAATTCATTAAACCATACTACATCCCTCCAATCAGTTTCTGTCCAGTTTCTGTTTTGTGTGGACCACTGAAGATGTGCAGCTGTATGTGTTACTGTAAGCAATGGTCTTTTGTGAGGGACCTGACTCCAAAAGTAAAATGAATTCATTTCTCTTTGTAACTCAATCAGAAACTTGTTGAGATGCTCATACATTTTATGATAGTAGTAATTCCTGTGGTTTTGAAGCAGATTGTCATTGACAATGTGTGACGTTGTCTCCAGCCAGTGTTCCTTAAGAAATGTTTATGATTATTGTACCACTTCTACACCATCTACAACACTCCAAAGTGACCAGTGTGTTGTTTTAAGGGCATGAATAATATTTTGTCTGGTGAGCTTACCAGCCAAGGCGATTCACCCAGAGGTATTTACTGAATCATAGCAGTTGATACGGGTGACCACTGTTCTTGTTTTCAGTAAGAATTGCCTACATTCCTTGTTTCTTGGAACTATCACTAAAGGTATAAAATGAAGCTTGAAATGTCACATTCATCATTACTGAAACTGCAGGTAGTGTGTGACTGGTCCAAGATAACAAAGGATTTTACACCGTGATAAAATGGTATTCATTATAACATGAAGATAGTGGACCACAAAGCTTTGACCACATCAGTTCAGTTGATCATATGTGTAATACTTACGTTAAATGGCATGAATAAACCCAGATCCTATCAAACTGCACTTACAGTTTTACCTCGGCAGAAGTCTTCTTTTTTCACAGATTTTCTGAATCTAGATCTTTCCTTATGTAACTCTGTATATGTTTGTGTTCCAGAGCTGACCAGAGAAAACAAATTTTTGCTGATTCACATAATCTTAGAAAACATACTCTGTCAAGTTATAGAACAGTGTAGTAACACTTACATTGTTACAGGCCAGTCTTGATAAGCATAATTTCTTTTCATTACAGGATTAATGAGCATCCTGAATACCCATACCGTGCACCATACTAGTGAGAGAATGAAGAGGATCACATTGGACTATGAAACATGTTATATCCTGTCTGGGGTATTTGTAAGATTTGTTAATACAGTCTGTCTTACATAATTTTTATGTCTTACAAAATGTGATTCCTTTTAAAAATTTGTATTTTTGAGGTTTGTGAAATAAAATTATTTTGTGATGCGAATCTACATCTGTATCTATACTGTTCAAGCTACCAATTGGTGAATGGTGGAGGGAATCTTAAAGCAGCATTTGTCAGTTTTCCCTACTACTCCATTCAATCCATCTACATCAATACTCTCCAAACTTTTATGAACTGTGTGGGAGAGGTACTTCATAATGGACCACATATTAGTGTTCTTCCCATTACATTCATGTATGGAGCATGGGAAGATGATTGCTTAAATGCCGCTGTGCAAACTGTAATTCAGTAGTCTGATCATGTCTTTGTAGTCTATATAAGAACAATACATAGGGCAATTTTGATATTCCTATATTCATTACCTAATGCTAGTTCTTGAAACATAGGAAGTTTGGTATTCTTGCCTGACTCCTGTATGTCAGATAAGTCATTTGCGGTCGAGAACTGGAGTGATCCGTAAATCCACTGTAAGCGGAATGTGTCGCAAACATTGGGCAGGGCCTCTGGAGTCATAGCTTTCCTGGTTTGTGCATGTGGACTCTGAACTCAGTTGCATGCTAGCGTGAGCCTGGTATCTTGTTTACTGGGCCTATGCTTGCTTTGTGCATTTTGTTATTAATAGTAAACTTATCACAATCTCCCTTTAATAATCCATCAGTAAAACAGCAACTTCATCCTACTGTGTAAGGACTCTAGCATAGAACACAAGTTGCTCCAGTGTGTTGTTACCTCTTGTTTCAAAAATGATTCTGAGTATGAGACAAGGCTACTTTTCTTCATGTGCTGTGCTATGTATTTGCAGTATTTATTGTTACTGCAATGTTCAGGGCACGATTTAACAATAAACTAGCCTCAAAAAAATTTGGTTAAGTGCTGTGTTAATATAATGAGCAGCACAAGGAAACCTTTTATGACTTTTCAAAGCTTTTATTATATTGGCACCTTGCTCTGAAAAAAAAAAATTAAAAAATGCAACAATTCCAGTGAAATGTTTCAGTCAATCTTCCTCTCTTCTATTTCTTTCATAATATTTACTCCATCGTCTTAATGTATGAAAATTTCCAGAATGAGATTTTCACTCTGCAGTGGAGTGTGCGCTGATGTGAAACTTCCTGGCAGATTAAAACTGTGTGCTCGACCAAGACTCGAACTTAGCAGAAGTAAAGCTGTGAGAACCGGGCGTGAGTCGTGCTTCGGTAGCTTAGTTGGTAGAGCACTTGCCCGCAAAAGGCGAAGGTCCTGCGTTTGAGCCTTGGTTGGGCACACAGTTTTAATCTGCCAGGAAGTTTCGTATGATAACTTAGTTATAAATAAGACGTTACTCACAAGAGGACAGTTTGTGTTTATGTAATGTACTGTAAGCATCAAATAAAGTACCTGACTGTATGAATTAGCCTGGATATAAACTATTGCTGGGTATGTTTTATTAATGATGTCTGTAATAACTGAAGGCATTATGCTGTTTTTAATTGAATCGACTTTTTCTTTGACATGTTTACTTAGTGATGTGGTATGGTATCTGAAACACTGAAATCTCCATATTGTATGCCTAGATCTATTGATTCTTTCTCTGATTCTTCAGAACCTTTATCAGAAAGATCATCAAAACATGTCATATTTTTAGTGTACATTGCAATACATTTTGCTATTAGAAAGTTTTTTATTACTGTCCATATCCATTGAAGAAGCTATCAGCGAGGGATTTCTTGCAATTGGGTTTCTTTCAATAACTTGATACCGACTGAAAACAAAATAATGTAGAGCCATTTATGCACAATAGGAAACCAATAAACTTGCTGTTCTCATCTACAATCACCAGAAATTTATTCCAAACACTACTGTTTATACCCTCCTATTTCTTCAATATTTACACAATGATTTCTGTCTTACTTCTTATTGCTCTTGCTTCTTCACACTGCATTATTGCAGATGTACACTTCATGAATGATAAACATGTGATGATTGTAGTTGTGCACAGATGAAAACATGTTTACCATCTTTGGACTTAAACATTACCAAGGATTTGGTCGTGAATTCTGTACCCACCCATAATAACTGGTGTGAGCAGTGCATTGAGTTAGGCTCTGCTTAAGCTGCGCAGCTAACCACGTGGTCTAACACACTGCTTCCCAAGCAGGAAGGCATGCTGGTTTCTGGCTCAAATCCGCCCGGCAGATTAGTGTCGAGGTCCGGTGTGCCGGCCAGACTGTGGGTGGTTTTTAAGGTGGTTTCCCATCTGCCTTGGTGAATGTGAGCTGATTCTCCTTATGCGTATTCTATAATTTCTCTGCCACACAAACACTGGGTTATACTTATCTGGTATGAGTTGTTCTCAGGGGTGGGGGGGTTCCACTGGGGGCCGAACTACACAATAACTCTGGATTTGTGTGAGGTGGCGGTAAGGTGGCTGAACTGCTGTGGCCTGTTGTGGGGTTGTGAACTACTGAGTGCTACAGCACGACGAAGCCTCTCCATCATTTCTACATCCCTGGTTCCATACAATACAACAGGCTCTGCTTGCCACATCATACATTTTGTGCTCACCTATTCATACAGGACTCTAGTCAGCAGCAGTGCAGCAGTGGCTGAAAATGGCAGCTCTTATTCTATCTCCCACTGTCTGTTAGATTTGATCTCTGATAAAATTTCTTATTGCTTGAAACATACTGCTAATTGAAACTGAGTTTCATCTGTGTCAGGTGTATAGGCCAAAGGTCATGTACAAACAGATGGTTTACAAAAGGTGCAGAAGTGTCCATACTGAAGAGGACTGTAGTTGACAGTCCCTCATTATGATGACCTTGTGGATGTCCTGCAGTGACACATTACGGAGAATTGTTACTCTACATTGTGGATCTCAGCAGCCATTTTCTGCAGATATTGTGATCCTTGTTACTATGTACCAAAGTGTGTGGTAGGTAGGTTCCAAAAATGTGACAGCAGAGCATAAAATGAATCACCTAGGTGTACACTGACACTTCTGCAGCAGTGCTCTAATGATAGCTACAAATTCCTCAACAAGGTTACGTGTCGGTTCAAAGTTATGAGCATGTTGTTCTGCGATATTTCAGCTGGGGGCTATTTAATCATCCACTGCACAGTCCTCTTGTTGTACTCGGCAATTTTCAGCTTTGATTGTATCTCAGAAAATTCTTGTCCTCTGGTCAGCACTTTGATAGTGATGAAAAGCTGAAGACCAATGTCGCATCCTGGTTCCATTCCATGATGGCAGACTTCTGTGACACATCCCACAACATGGCAAGTGTCTCGGATTTGGTGGTGATTTTGTTGAAAATAGCTTAAATGTTGCTGTAACTGTTACCAATAAAGTTTTCCATGTAACTATATTTTCTTTTTTTACAAAAAGGAAACTTAATTTCTTGATCACACTCACACCAATAATGACTGTTTACAGGCCACTATTAGAGAATATATTGATACACCAACTAGAGTATTACAAGGTAATACGGAAGTAACCAGAAAATTTTTGTTGTTTGTGGAAGCATCAACATTCATTTTCTGTCAGACAATACTGATTAAGGCCATCTAGAATTACTGTTTCCAGTTTTAGATTATTTTTGATAGTGAAACCCCCTAAGAGTATTAAACAACATAGCACAATAACCAATAACAGTTTGTTTTTAGATCCAGCTGCTTTCTGGGATGTAGGTGTAAAATCAGTAACCAGTGGTCTAACTGTCCATGATGTTCAAATGTAAAACATATGTACACTGACCAGTTAGCTTCACAACACAGAAAAAAAGTACTATATCACAGAATCAGAAACAGTCACACAACTCTGTTTAGAGAGAAATAGGAAGAATTCTGAGAAGAGATTTATAAGGCAGACAATTCAGAAATACTTCCTGAAACATATTTCTACAGTATCTTGAGTACCAGTTTTTCGATCAGTAAGCACAGATAAAACAGATAAAACATGCACACGCACACACACACACACACACACACACACACACACACACACACACACACACACACACACACGCACACGCACACACCTGTGATTAAAGTACCAGGCTAGGATAGGATAGGCTATCATAGTGAGCAGCATGAAACAAGTTATATGAGTGATGATTGTCCCCCTGTACCCCCTAAAAAAAGTGAGTCTTCTATCCAATTAAGAGAAAGTAAAGAAGTGTAACTCCTTTACCACCAATATGATTATATCTTCTAATAATAATAATAATAATAATAATAATAATAATAATAATAATAATAATCACCACCATCCGACATGAAACACCTTGTAGATGTAGCCTTCCTTTTCCATTCCCTACCATCTTTAGCATTTGGTTGTAGTTGCAGCAGTTTATTACATAATAAACTTTGTAAAATAAATGTTCTGGACTTGTCTCTTGATTTCCCTAGGCCTTTTGCTTCTAATTGTGAGGTGATTTAATGAAGCTATTATGTTGTGTTAGATGTACAGTTAAAGTTTTTCTTCTCTGTATCCTGTTAATCAATGTCCTATTCTCTCCTTTCCTCCAATAAATTATTTAAAAAGTGAAACATAATTCTCCACTCAAAGTATGAAATAGCCCAGAATGAAGCAAAAACAATTTGTACTATTATCAAACATAAAAAAATAGAAGTAGTGATGCAAATGAAATCAAGTCACCAGGACACTGGTACTTTGAAATAATTGGTCATGAGATTCAGTGATTACTCACTTCTTCACAGTGTCAGAAAACATTGCACCCATCAATAAACCACCAAAAATGGATGTCTTACATCTACTTTCGCAGACTCTATGTGTACAAGCAAAAGGCATTAGATTCAAAACAATAACCACTAAATAGAATACAAAATTCATCAGGTCACTAAAATATAATAATTCTGATAGCTATCTGGATGTATTTCCTGACAGACTAAAATATGTTGTATTAAAATCCATCTCAGAAACACTCAAATCAGTCCAGTTTCACTCCAGCCAGTCTTTTGAAAAACATTTGACAACATGACTTATAATAGAACACTGACTCATGTTTCTGGTGACAGCATATTATCTGTCTCTCAGTATTACCTTTGTAAAAAGAAACTCTAAACCATACAATATCTCATGAATGAAATCCTGGAAGAGCTAAACTGTTGTGATTCACCAATCTTTCAAAGTGCTGCCGCACAGTTGCGCGCGGTCTCTACATGCGGCACTGTCTGCCAGCCATGCAGCAGCAGCACCACCTAAGCGGCCAGCCAGCCAGCCAGCCAGTGGCTGCTAGACTCGGACTCAGTTGTGATTTGACTGTTAAAGTGACACACATCTTACTCTGTTTACTTGATCTGTGACTTTCATGTATTGCGTCGTCCTTGAAATATATTTGTTCAACTTGAAGTTATAACAATTGGTGATGAGGTAGTGAATTTTTCTTTTTCATCATTGACTCACGTGTTTCCATGGCTACTTTTGAGCAACTATTGCAAGGTCTCATAGAACAGCAAACGCTTCTCACTAATGCGATTCGTGATTTCGTTGCGGCATCAAATGCGGGGTGTCTCTCATCATTGTCTCTACCTCCTTTTCCTTCTTATGACAAGACGGTGGAAAACTGGTCTGATTACGAAAAACGTCTTCAATACCACTTCTTGGCATTTCCTGTCACGGACGAACAAACATGTAAGTCTCTGTTCCTTTCATGGATTTCACATCAATTGTATTGGTTGTTGTCACAATTGGCTCCTTTGAAAGATCCTGCGTCTTTTTCCTTTGCTGAAATGTGCTCACTTCTGTCCATTTATTTTCAAAAGCATACGCATGTGGTAGCCTCTCGTGTTACCGGCCTTTTATCATTGTCAAAAACAGCCAAATCAATCCTATCATGCTTGGGCTGCTGAACTTCGTGGTCTCAGTAGAAAGTGTCAGTTTGTTACTGACATTCACAAAGAATCCTATGCCAATTCCATGGTATGGGACACTATTATCTGGTCGTCCAACAGAAAAGTTAGGCAACATGCCCTTCAGTTGGCAAATCTGACTCTAGATGAAGTCCTATCCACAGTGTTTTATGCAACATTCATGAGAGGATTGTCCACAACATTGGGCCGTGTGTCACAAATGCAAAAAAGAAGGGTCATGTGTCATCCATTTGCAAATCCGACCGCATACATGATGTTCATGAACATGGCGCTGATTCTGATTCTGTGTTGTCTGTCAATTGTACGTCTTCCCTTTGAAGGAAGTTATTCCTCACTGTCCAAATACTTGGTCCCGATGTTTGCATGCAGGTGGATACTGGTTCTGTTGCCACTATCATCAATTCTCAGACATATCTTCAGTTGGGTTCTCCAATCCGGTCACCTGTCACTAGTCAGTTATGGACTTACAATAAACAGAAGATTTCTCTCTTGGGACAGTCTGATGCTGAGGTATCTTACAAATCTGTCATTCACACTGTTCCCATATTTGTGGTTGACCATTGTAATGTGGAGAATCTTTATGGTTTCGATGCCTTTTGCGTTTTTGGGCTCTCCATAGATGACTCTGTCAGTATCATCTACGATGCTATTTCTTATGCTCAATTGGATTCCTTGTCGATGACATTTTCATCCCTTTTTTCTACTGGGTTAGGCTGTGCAAATGACTTTGAAGTTCATAGCACGCTCAAACCCACTGCTCGGCCTAAGTTTTTTCGGACTCGACCCATTCCTGTGGCCCTTCGTGATCAGGTCAAACGGGAGCTGGATCATCTCACTGCTTCAGGGGTCTTGCTTCCTGTCACTTCCAGTGAGTGGTCCTCTCCTGTCTTTGTCATTGCTAAGCCAAATGGTGATATTTGTCTGTGTGGCGATTTCAAAGCCACTGTTAATGCTCAATGCCTTATCGACAATTACCCTATGCCTCAACCTAAACTTGCTGGAGGCCAGTATTTTTCTAAACTTGACCTGTCAGAACATTATCATCAACTTCCTATTGACACTGCTTCCCAGAAGTTTCTGATTCTTAACACACCTTTTGGCCTCTATCAATACCGATTGAAATTCAGGGTTTCCAGTGCCCCTGCTCAGCGATTCCACGAACAATTATTGCTCACTGTCCCTGGGTGTATAAATTACATGGACAACATTGTTATCACTGGCACCACCACTGAAGAACATCTTCAGAATCTCCACACACTTTTTCATGTCTTAAAGACTGCAAGTCTTAAATGCAATCTTCAGAAGTCAAAATTTTTTCAGGCATGTATCATGCACTTGGGGTTTCAACTCTCTCAGGATGGTATTCGTCTGCTTCAGCAAACTGTCACTGCAATTGATGCCCTTCCTCACCCTACATCTGTTAAGGAACTGCAGGCCTTCTTGGGGAAAATAGCATACTGTCACAGGTTTTTACCATCTGCTGCTTCGGTGGCTCAGCCGTTGCATCGCCTGTTGCATAAAAACATGCCTTTCCACTGGTCTGTGTTATGCGATGCGGCTTTCCAGAAATTGAAGACTATGCTGAAACAGTCCCTGTGCCTGGCTACTTATCGACCTGGCCAACATCTTGTTCTTACCATGGACGCCTCTCACTACGGGGTTGATGAAGTCCTTGCTCACCGTTTTTATGACAGTTCTGAATAACCCATTGCTTAGGTCTCCAAAATGCTCACGGATGCCCAACAAAAGTATTCTCAAATTGAAAAAGAACCAATGGCCATTATTTATGCTCTTCATAAGTTTGGTGTTTTTCTCTATGGATCCAAATTTCATCTTGTTACAGATCACAAACCACTTGTTTCCTTGTTTCATCCATCAACGTCACTTCCTGACAAGGCTGCACACCACCTCCAGCATAGGGCTTTTTACTTGTCTCGTTTCAATTATGAGAATCATTTCCGGCTGACGGCTCAACATGCGAATGCTGATGCACTGTCTCACCTTCTCATGGGTCCTGATCTGGCATTTGATAGGGACATACTCTTGTGTTTCCACCTGAGTGTTGCCAAGCTGCAAGTTGTGGACAGTTTCCCCATCACCGGGGACTCGCTGGTGGCTGGTACGGGTTCTGACCCTACCCTCTCCCAGGTTTTATGCTGTATTCAGAAGGGCTGGCCAGATCATGCATCCGCTAAGACTTCTGATCCGTTGTGGAACTACTATGCTTTGCGTTACTGCCTCATCGCTAGGGATGGTGTTATCCTCCTTTCCACCAAAAATGCTTCACCGTGTGTTGTGGTACCTGCGTCTTTGCATGCTTCGGTCTTGCGCCACCTTCACTAAGGGCACTGGGGTGTCTCTCGCACAAAATCTCTGGCACACCGTCATGTGTACTCTGAAATCGCACACATGGTTGCTGCCTGCAGCCCTTGTGCTTCACAGGCCGCCACCCAGAAGTCATCTTTGTCACCATGGCCTTCGCCTGAGAAGCCCTAGGAGTATATTTATGCTGACTTCACAGGACCTTTTTTAGGTACTTATTGGCTTCTCATTACTGATGCCTACTCTAACTTTCCTTTCATTGTCAGTTGCGCGTCGCCTACCACTGCGGCAACAACCAATTCTCTAGGTCACATTTTCTCTTTGGAAGGCCTTCCCTCTACCCTTGTTACTGATAATGGTCTGCAATTTGCCTCTTCCGATTTTGCAGATTTTTGTGCCTGTCACAGCGTCATGCATGTCACGGCCCCTCCATTCCATCCACAGTCAAACAGCGAGGTTGAATGACTGGTCCGCACATTTAAAGCTCAGATGAGGAAACTCCTGACTTCTTCTGCTGCTGATGATGCGCTTCTCCAATTTCTGGCTTCTTACTGTTTCACCCCCGTGGGCGATCACAGCTCAGCTGAGCTCTTACATGGCCGACAGCCCCGCATGCTACTTCATCTTCTGCGGCCTTCCACCTCACGGCCGCGGATGCCTTCGCTTGGCTGGTTCACCGCTGGTGACCTTGTATGGGTACGGGGATATGGCAGGCACCCAAAATGGAGTCCTGGCTGCATCTTACAACACCGTGGTCAATGCCTGTATGAAATTCAGATGGACACGGGTGTTGCAGTGCGTCATTCAGACCAGCTTCAGCCTCGTATGCCGGCAATGCCTGTTCCGGACGCCGCTACACCACCTTCGGCTCTACCTGACACTCGGGATCCTGGAATCTCTCATTACTCACAACACAGTCCTCTCACCATCACATCGGTGCCAGCACAAGACCTGACGCCACCAGGAGACGTGCCCATGCAAGAACCAGATGACCACCATCTGTCGGAGCAACTCTACTTGCCTCCTTCTCCTACGGACACGGACACATCGCCCATGTCTCCTGTTATAACAACCGGACTTGCTGCAATGGGCAGATTGGTGCACAGGGCCCCAGCAGATTCGACCCCCACGTCTCCTGTCATCTCAATCTGTTATCATCGGGGACACTTTCGTCTGTACAGGAAGCCTCCTCCTCGAGACTTTATGGCCAGTTAAACAATACCTATGGACGTTAGCAATCTGCAGGCCACCTCTATCAAGATCTGTGCAAAAACTTCAAAGAGGGGAAAAGTGTTGTGACTCATGGATCTTTCAAAGTGCCACCGCACAGTTATGTGCATCCTCTACATGCGGCGCTGTCTGCCAGCCATGCAGCAGCAGCGTCACCTAAGTGGCCAGCCAGCCAGCCAGCAGCCGCTAGACTCGAACTCAGTTGTGATTTGACTGTTAAAGCGACACACGTCCTACTCTGTTTACTTGATCTATGACCTTCATGTATTGCGTCATCCTTGAAATATATTTGCTCAACTTGAAGTTATAACATAAACAACAAAAGTTGTCTGGTTTATTCTCAGAACCTTGTCACAGCCTTTGCTTTTGTGTTTTACAAAATTGTATTGTGGAAACTAAAATGATGTTAATGAGACTCTTCTTGCATGGAAGCAACTTGACTTTCATAACATAGAGCAGAGTATCAAACTAACAGTCAGACAAAATGTATTACAGAAAACAAGCTGATCACACACAGAGGAGTCCAATTATCTTCCAATGTCTTCAAAGTATGACTGAAAAACGTTAGCCACATGGAGTGGCCGTGCGGTTTGGGGCGCCATGTCAGAGATTGTGTGGCCCCTCCCGCTGGAGATTTGAGTGCTCCCTCGGGCATGAGTGTATGTGTTGTTCTTAGCATAAGTTAGTTTACTGTAAGTCTAGAGACCAGTGACCTTAGCAGTTTGATCCCTTAGTTACATAAAAGAAATCTATAATGTTTGCTGATGACACAAACTTGCTAATCAAAGATCCAAACTGAACCTTATTGGACTCAACTTAGGTGGGGTGGACACAATTCCAATGGAACAGGTGTACAGCTGACACATACCAAAAAATTTTAGTCATAATCTTACAATAACCCATAATATGCAATTGAAAACAATCAAGAAAGAACTGCTATCACCTATAGTAGATCTTAATGGTCATATCCTAAATGAAATGTCTTACATAAAATTCACTGAGGTCCATCTGAATAACAAATTAATGGTTTCAACACAAATAAGCTACCCAAAAATCTCAGTTCATCGTATTTTGCTCTTAGAAATACCTTGTGTTGTGTTCTCTTAAAGACAAGACTTAATTTTGCATACATTCCCTGTTGCCTTATAAATTATCTTCTAAGGCCATGTAGTTAAAGTAAAGACAATATTTAGTAAGCACAAGCAAGCAATAAGAATATTGTGTAAAGTAGATAACTGTATTGTGTCCTGGAACAAAGGTATTCAACCATCTTGCATCTTCTATACTAATAATAAATCTGTAAAACTGTCATGGCTGACTATTTGAACTCATTTCTCCAGAAGTTCTTGATGAATTTTCATGGGATTTTTGCATGTTACTTGAAAATAGCTCGGGGCACTGTATAGGCTTTAGTTTATCAAAATCTGATCATGGTATAAAAAAAGATATCATGATTTACTGTTTTACTAAAACTGTCTTGTCTGTCGGAACACACTAATCCCCAAAACTACAAGACTAATTTTCATGCAGTTTCCACAGGTAACATGAATGTACCTTGAGGCACTGTTAAGGCTATATTTCATCAAAGTCAAATCACAGAAAAAATATTAAAGTTTTATTTAAAACCATAATATCTGCCTCTCTGTTCAAATGTGCTAATCTCTTTCATGGTGTTTTCATGGGTGCCTTGACCATCACAATATAGTCTTTATTTCATCACAGCTGTGTTACAGAAAAAAATTGCAATTAAAAGTTTTACCCATACTAATACTATAAATGGCAAATTAACTATGCCTGTTACATTTTCACGGCTAACCCACTGAACTGATTTTGTTGAAATTTGGTATGGACATTGCTTTAATCCTAAGGAAGAACATAGGCTGCTTTAGAATGTTTCTAATACAATATTATGTGAATTAGGGAAAAATATTTACTCTTTGAAAAGGCTATTTGCTCTTTGACTTTAGAACTTTATCATGTGTGAAAGTGCTTTTATTGGTTGATACGTGCTGTGTGATAAGATTCAAAGTAATGAATGCAATGCTTGTTCAATTTTCAGTGTGTTTAATCCATACTTCCACACTAGTTGTTGCATAATATACATACTGTATAATGTGTAGCTACTTTAATAGCACAATGCGTAGATGCACACTCCTACCACTGCCGGTGTGTACACTCTGCTCAGCTGCAACACTGTGCATGCTGATGCACCGTGCATTGGGTCAGCTTGGGAAGGGGAGAGTGGTGAGCATATCACTAGCTCTGCTTAGTGGAACAGGCAGTCAAATTCGGGAAGCTGATTTCATGGAAGTAGTGTAGCTTACATACTCACAATAACTCATTCTACATCTGCATCTACATGATTACTCTGCAATTCACATTTAAGTGCTTGGCAGAGGGTTCATCGAACCACAATCATACCATCTCTCTACCATTCCACTCCCGAACAGCACGCGGGAAAAACGAACACCTAAACCTTTCTGTTCGAGCTCTGATTTCTCTTATTTTATTTTGATGATCATTCCTACCTATGTAGGTTGGTCTCAAAAAAATATTTTCGCCTTTGCATGAGAAAGATGGTGACTGAAATTTCGTAAATAGATCTAGCCATGACGAAAATGTCTTTGCTTTAATGACTTCCATCCAAACTCGTGTATCATATCTGCCACACTCTCTCCCCTATTAAGTGATAATACAAAACGAGCTGCCCTTTCTTGCACCCTTTTGATGTCCTCTGTCAATCCCACCTGGTAAGGATCTCACACTGCGCAGCAATATTCTAACAGAGGACGAACCAGTGTAGTGTAAGCTGTCTCTTTAGTGGACTTGTTGCATCTTCTAAGTGTCCTGCCAATGAAACACAACCTTTGGCTTGCCTTCCCCACAATATTATCTACACTCCAGGAAATTGAAATAAGAACACCGTGAATTCATTGTCCCAGGAAGGGGAAACTTTATTGACACATTCCTGGGGTCAGATACATCACACGATCACACTGACAGAACCACAGGCACATAGACACAGGCAACAGAGCATGCACAATGTCAGCACTAGTACAGTGTATATCCACCTTTCGCAGCAATGCAGGCTGCTATTCTCCCATGGAGACGATCATAGAGGTGCTGGATGTAGTCCTGTGGAATGGCTTGCCATGCCATTTCCACCTGGCGCCTCAGTTGGACCAGCGTTCGTGCTGGACGTGCAGACCGCGTGAGACGACGCTTCATCCAGTCCCAAACATGCTCAATGGGGGACAGATCCGGAGATGTTGCTGGCCAGGGTAGTTGACTTACACCTTCTAGAGCACGTTGGGTGGCACGGGATACATGCGGACGTGCATTGTCCTGTTGGAACAGCAAGTTCCCCCGCCGGTCTAGGAATGGTAGAACGATGGGTTCGATGACGGTTTGGATGTACCGTGCACTATTCAGTGTCCCCTCGACGATCACCAGAGGTGTATGGCCAGTGTAGGAGATCGCTCCCCACACCATGATGTCGGGTGTTGGCCCTGTGTGCCTCGGTCGTATGCAGTCCTGACTGTGGCGCTCACCTGCACGGCGCCAAACACGCATATGACCATCATTGGCACCAAGGCAGAAGCGACTCTCATCGCTGAAGACGACAAGTCTCCATTCGTCCCTCCATTCACGCCTGTCGCGACACCACTGGAGGCGGTCTGCACGATGTTGAGGCGTGAGCGGAAGACGGCCTAACGGTGTGTGGGACCGTAGCCCAGCTTCATGGAGACGGTTGCGAATGGTCCTCGCCGATACCCGAGGAGCAACAGTGTCCCTAATTTGTTGGGAAGTGGCGGTGCGGTCCCCTACGGCACTGCGTAGGATCCTACGGTCTTGGCGTGCATCCGTGCATCGCTGCGGTCCGGTCCCAGGTCGACGGGCACGTGCACCTTCCGCCGACCACTGGCGACAACATCGATGTACTGTGGAGACCTCACGCCCCACGTGTTGAGCAATTCAGCGGTATGTCCACCCGGCCTCCCGCATGCCCACTATACGTCCTCGCTCAAAGTCCGTCAACTGCACATACGGTTCACGTCCACACTGTCGCGGCATGCTACCAGTGTTAAAGACTGCAATGGAGCTCCGTATGCCAAGGCAAACTGGCTGACACTGACGGCGGCGGTGCACATATGCTGCGCAGCTAGCGCCATTTGACGGCCAACACCGCGGTTCCTGGTGTGTCCTCTGTGCCGTGCGTGTGATCATTGCTTGTACAGCCCTCTCGCAGTGTCCGGAGCAAGTATGGTGGGTCTGACACACCGGTGTCTATGTGTTCTTTTTTCCATTTCCAGGAGTGTATGTGGTCTTTCCAACTGAAGTTGTGCGTAATTTTAACACCCAGGTACTTAGTTGAATTGACATCCTTGAGAATTGTACTATTTATTGAGTAACCGAACTCCATCGGATTTCTTTTGAGACTTATGTGTATCACCTCACACTTTTCGTTATTTAGCGTCAACTGCCACCTGCCACACCATACAGCAATATAATCTAAATTGCTTTGCACCTGATACTGGTCTTCGGATGACCTTACTAGGCAGTAAATTACAGCACAATCTGCGAACAACCTAAGAGAACTACTGATATTGTCACTCAGGTCATTTATATAGATCAGAAACAGCAGAGGTCCCAGGACACTTCCCTGGGGAACACCTGATATCACTTCAGTTTTACTCGATGACTTTCCGTCTATTACTGCGAACTGCGAACTTCATGACTGGAAATCACGAATCCAGTCGCACAACTGAGGCGATACCGTATTGGCCCACAGCTTGATTAGAAGTCACTTGTGAGGAACGGTGTCAAAATCTTTACGGAAATCTAGAAATACGGAATCAACTTGAGATCCCCTGTCGATAGTGGCCATTACTTCGTGTGAATAAAGAGCTAGCTGCGTTGCACAAGAACGATGTTTTCTGAAACCATGCTGATTACGTATCAATAGATCATTCCCTTCGAAGTGATTCATAATGTTTGAATACAGTATATGCTCCAAAACCCTACTGCAAACCGACGTCAATGATATAGGTCTGTAGTTTGATGGATTACTCCTACTACCCTTCTTAAACACTGGTGCGACCTGCGCAATTTTCCAATCTGTAGGTACAGATCTATCGGTGAGCGAGCGGTTGTATATGATTGCTTAATAGGGAGCTATTGTATCAGCGTAATCTGAAAGGAACCTAATCGGTATAGAAGGGGAGTGTTATGGGACCATTGCTTTTCACTATATATATATATATATATGACATAGTAGATAGCGTCGGAAGTTCCATGCGGCTTTTCGCAGATCATATAAAATTAATTGTTGGTAAGGCGGGTGCCAGGTTGAGATTCATTGGGAGAGTCCTTAGAAAATGTAGTCCATCAGCAAAGGAGGTGGCTCACAAAACACTCGTTCGACCTATACTTGAGTATTGCTCATCAGTGTCGGATCCGTACCAGGTCGAGTTGACGGAGGAGATAGAGAAGATCCAAAAAAGAGCGGCGCGTTTCATCACAGGGTTATTTGTTAGCGTGATAGCGTTACGGAGATGTTTAGCAAACTCAAGTGGCAGACTCTGCAAGAGAGGCGCTCTGCATCGCGGTGTAGCTTGGTGTCCAGGTTTCGAGAGGGTGCGTTTCTGGATGAGGTATCGAATATATTGCTTCCCCCTACTTATACCTCCCGAGGAGATAACGAATGTAAAATTAGAGAGTTTCGAGCGCTCACGGAGGTCTCCGCCACACACCGTTGGGTGGCTTGCCGAGTATAAATGGATATGTACTTGCGATTTTCTCGTAATTGCCAAAGTGGTGCATTTTATGTCTTTCACATCACGTTGTTTTAATGGTCTACTGAAGGTGTCCACAGTTTGAAGTAACACTGTGATCCCAACGTCGTGTCCTCACCTTGTAAGCTGAGTTACAGTGGAGCGGCGCCGTCTGGCGCGGGCAGCAGAGCAGCGCTGGCAAAACAGACCAATGTGATTATAGTGGCGCTGTGGCCAGAGCGGCACGACGCAGAGTTGCACAGAGCGGCACTGAGCGAATCAAACATGTTTGTTTCACAGAGCTGCTACCAGAACGTTTGGCGACTCCGGCTGTGTTCGGGCAACGTCGGCAGCAGTCGGCTGCTGCTGCAGGTAGCAGTTAATACTGTTGCTGGCGCTTGTGTTTCGTCTGTTGCACTGTTGAGAAAATGGTATCAGCGGAAGCTTTGGTGGCAGCTGATTTTACTTGGCGTACTTAATGGGACCAGCGAAACAACTATCATCACAACTGATTCATTTTGGACTGGATGAGGTGGCAGAAGAATTATACACTTACCATAGGTACAGAATAGATTTTGTTTATCTCTAATTTCTTTCATGGCCTTAAAACGAGAGGCGATGATAACGTTGAAGTAGTATAGCCGAGAAACACATGAAAATCGTGTTTTATAATGAGACAAAAAGTTTTAAAGCTGTCTGATTTGGATAACTTCATGTAAGCTCTGTTAAAGTTTCGTCCTGAATGATAAGTACCTTGCATAAAACGCTCTATTTCTACTGCATGCTGCTCATCGACACTCAGGAATACTTGTAAGTCAATGACAACATTATGCAGAACATTTCACAAACGTGTCAACAAATTCTGGTGTGGCTTCTTCTGGTTTCCAATATACGCTGCACTTTGTGCTCATTATTACAGAAGCACATTCAATTAATCGTCGTGGTCTGGAAAAGCCCTTGTTGAAATATTCATTCAAAACAGCTAAAACACATTGTGCTATTTGATAAAAATGCTTCAGCGATGGATATACCAAATATCCAACGAATGCAAAAGGCAATCCAACTGATGTAGTTAGAAGTGGAGAGTATGACGGTATATTAAGCTCCCCTTCTTGCATCAAGCTAAATACTTTAGAAGAATGAAATATACCACCATCCCTTTCCTTCTCGTATGCCCAACATCGATTATAATGAATTTCCTCCACTTGTTGTACGTTAGAATGAAAATGTTTATAATTATAAAACATTGTACCAGAACTGTCTGGGCATTTTAGATGAATGTGTTTCTGTCAGCGTCACCGACTGAATTTGGTAAGTTATGTATGTTATATAAAACATTTACACTATTAAGAAAATGATCTTCAGGAGACTCACTCATGTAGCGTTGCCGGTGGCAATCCAATAACAGTTTAGTAGTTGACTGCACAATAAATTCTTACAATGGTTGGTAAATCCTACTGTGACTGTCAGAGCAACATCTTGAAAACTTTTTCTCGTTTCTGGGAATCTGTAACAATTCTCGTTTCCAGCAGCTGCCAATGACTCATAAAAAATTACATTATTCCATTGAAGAAAATCTCCAGTTAGCTGTATGTCACGCTAGATAAGGAAGATACACACATTAACCATACGACAGCATACTCTCTTCTCTGCACGCTGTCATTTTCCCAAAGTTTATTTCGATATTTCAACCCTTTTATGAGAGAGAAGAGTGTTATGAATATTTCATTCTCACTGTAAAGTCTGGACGCGTGACCAGAATGAATTGTGCTATATACGAGGGGCGTTTGAAAACTCCGTGCAAAGTCCGAGAGATGTCGCCACTGGCGTGTATCGAGGTCATGTTTAGTTTGTAGCATATTTGGAAAAAACACACACCAAGTTTCAGCCATATTGGTCTATTTCTTTGTGTTTGGTATTCGTGTGAATCAAGGAAGTCGAGTGATTGTCAAAAAATGGACGAAGAAGAATTTTGTGTGGTGATTAAACACAAATTTATGAAAGGCAAAACGCTTTAGGAGACTAAAAAAAGCTTGATAAACATTACAATGATTCTGAACCTTCGATTTGAACAGATTATAAGTGGTTTCAAAATTTTCGGAGTGGCCATATGAACACAAGTGGTGCTGAACGTTCTGGACGCCCTGTGGAGGTTACAACTCCAGAAATCATTGATAAAATCCATGATATGGTGATGGGTGTCAGAAGAGTTAAGGTACACAAGATTGGTAGTGTTGTGGGCATCTTGAATGAAGAGGTACATAACATTTTGCATAAACATTTGGACTTGAGAAAGCTATCTGCAAGATGCGTTCCGCAATTGCTCACACTTGACCAAAAACGGAATCGTCATTTCGTCACTGTGGATGAAACACGAATACAGTACTATACTCCTGAGACCAAACAACAATCTAAACAATGGGTTATCAAGGAAGAATCTGCACCAAAAAAAGGCGAAAACCAGTTCTTTGGCCAGAAAGTTTATGACGACTGTCTTTTGGGATTCGCAAGGGATAATCCTCATTGACTACCCTGGAAAAGGGTAAAACTATTACAGGTGTATATTATTCATCGTTATTGGACCGGTTTAAAATCGAGCTGCAAGAAAAACGCCGGCGATTGGACCGCAAAAAAGTACTTTTTACATCACGACAATGCACCAACACACACCTCAGCAGTTGTGGTCGCAAAAGTAATGAAAATAGGATTCCAACCCATTTCACATCCTCCCTATTCTCCAGATTTGGCTCCATCAGACTATTATTTGTTCCCCATTTTGATGAAATGGCTGACAGGACAAAGATTTTATTCAGCTGAGGAGGTGATTGCAGCAACTAATAGCTATTTTGCAGACTTGGACAATTGCTAGTATTTGGAAGGATCAACAAATTAGAACAGTGTTGGACGAAGTGTATAAGTTTAAAAGGAGACTATGTCGAAAAATAAAAAAGGTTTACCCTAAACACGTAAATAGTTTTATTTTTGCGAGGAATTTTCAAACGCCCCTCGTACAATCCATTTTCTCATGAATAGAGAGAGCTATGTATTTCATTTAAGTTCCAAGAACAGTTCAAGCTAGGAAATGCTTTAGAATCATTTTTTTACCGAGTTGTTTCTCTAAAATCGTTTGAGAAAGATTGGAGATCAGCTGCTCCACTATAATCGGGACTGTGCGAATCAGCCAAATGCAAAATTTGTATGGATAGCTTATACCATTGGTAGCGGATATGGACATGAGTGGAAGTGTACGAGGTGTGATTGGAAGGTTTTAAGAATAGATCCGCTACTGCTTACTGGTTTGGCGGGCAGATACACGGAGAGTGGGGAGTGAGTCATTGCCTTGTCCTTGAACGCTCTCTGACAGGAAACTGCGTTTCCTTTATTCGGTTCGTTGTGGCAGCTGGTTGAGAGTGGGTCTGTTAGGGCTTGTTGCCAGATTCTGTCTGTGTGAAAGTAGACATAAAAGCGGAGCAACGAGTTTGTGTGAAATTTTGTTTTAAAACCGTGAAATCATCTATTGAGATTTATGAACTATTAAAAACAGCTTTTGGAGGTAATTACATGAGCCAGTCAAATGCATTTGTCTGGTTCAACAGATTTAAAAATGGCCACAAATCATTTGAAGATGAACCACAGTCCGGCTGTCCTTCCACCTCAAAAACGAATGAAAATGTTGTGAAAGTTCGCGACCTGGTGCGCTCTGATTGTAGGCTTACAATTAGAGAGATTGCTGATGAACTTAAGTTTCTATGCAGTTCAGTCAATTTTAACTGAAAGTCTGAACATGCGTCGAGTGTCTGCAAAATCCATTCCAAAAGTGTTGTCAAGTGAGCGGAAACAATACCGACTTGAAGTATGCCAAGAATTGATTAATCGGACTAAAAATGACCCAGATTTGTTAAACAGTGTAATTACAGGTGAGGAGTCGTATGTATATGGATATGATCCTGAAACCAAAGTGCAGTCTTCGCAGTAGAAGATTCCAGGTTCACGGCAAAGTCGGTCGAGGGTGAAGACAATGTTGGTGATTTTATTCGATTCTACGAGTATTGTGCATCATGAATTTACCGCTGGAGGACAAACAATTAACCAGTAATACTACAAATGTGTCCTTGAGCGTTTGCGTGAAAAGGCGCGGAAGAAAAGTCCTGCAATTTAGAAAGACGATGCTCTGGCTCATCGTGCCTTTTCCATCGTTGACTTTTTGACCAAATTCAAAATTCCTATGCTTGTACAACCGACATATTCTCCTGATTTGGTTCCTGCGGACTTCTACCTGTTTCCTAAACTAAAATTTTCACTGAAAGGGAAGCGATTTGACTCGATTGCAGACGTCCAGGCAAATACAGAGAGCGTCCTTAATACACTTAAGGAAAAAAATTTCCAGGAATGTTTCCAAAAGTGGAAACACCGTTGGAGTTGGTGCGTTCAGTCAGAAGGGGACTACTTTGAAGGAGATGCATCACAGTAGCATTAAGTACCACCATTGTACAGTTACAAGCCCATTCTTAAAAGTTTCCAATCACATCCTTTATAAGCGAAAAGGGTGAGAGGGGGAGGGAGGACATAGAGAAGAGTGCCAAATGATAAGCTGCTTGTGTAGAAACAATGTATTCCCGAATTAGTCCTGCTGTCTGCTGGAATTGTACCAATGCGTCCAGAAAATCCTGCTTCATCGTTTTGCTACTTCTACCCTGTCTCAGATTATGTGAAAGTATTAAGGGACAGGGAACTTCAACAGTTTGATATTAACTCGTATGCTTACTCAACAATCAGTTACAACAAGAGAGTGTAACATTTCTCTGCGCATACCTAATGAAGCTACCATTAATATTCGTGAATATTAGTCTACTCTACACCTGTACACAAGGGTCCTTGCGAAAGTAAAGTTACAACGCCCCAAGTGGCTAGCAGAAGAATGGCCTGCGCATACCTAATGAAGCTACCATTAACATTCGTGAATATTAGTCTACTCTACACCTGTACACAAGGGTCCTTGCGAAAGTAAAGCTACAACGCCCCAAGTGGCTAGCAGAAGAATGGCATGGTATAAACTGAGAACTTGCTATTTTTAACGTTGTTACTTCCATATTTCTCAGTCACTAAATGTGGCGATAATTTTTGGAGTACTAGCAGAACTATGTAATTAAAGTAATAATCCGTCTCCTGTTAATGTGAACATAAAATAACAAAATGCGTGTGCAGTGTAACGTATACAGTTCACAGCACCAAAGTCGTAATCGTATCATCTAAAATCTTGCAAGCCGAGAAATGAATGACAACCAAATGGTAAGTTAAAAACTGAATATTTCCGTGCTTGGCACGTACTTTCTGATACTTCGCGCCGATTATAGCTCCTTTCACGAGTTTCATTGACGATTTCAGACTATTTCAATATATACATAACAAGATGAGATTTCTACATTTTTGGAGATTCGCTACTAGTGCTTCTTATAAACGCCCTTTTGGCTTTCATCTTGCTTCTATGCCTTGTGTGTGCTTATTTTGTTTATCTGTTCTCCTTCTCATGTAGCAAAATGTACATAAATCTCCCAGAGTCTCTTTCTCGTCTTTAACTTTCAATCCTCCAGAATGTTCGTCTGTGATGCTTTCTTCTTATTTATGTTCATGTCTCAAACTACAGTTACCACATGTTCCATTCCTCTTACAACCCATTATTCCTGTTCTTTTTCGGCTACAAGTGATGTATAGTATTATCGATTAATGATACTGTGCCAATTTTCTGTTCTTGATAAACAATAACACTCTTTCGCGTAGGCCTAAGCCAAACCCAACTGATGCTGCTATAGTTTACATCGCGCAAAACAAACTCCGACAGACGACCTCATCTGAATTTTGAACGTGCCTTTCCATCCCGTATTCACAGTAATTCCTCAGTGTGTTCATACTGGCCACCCACTTGGTGACACTGCAGTAGCGAAGTTGCAGAAAAATTGTGGAGTTCATTACTCTTATCTTGGACTTCAGTAGCACTCTAAAAATATCTTAAATGCGGCAGTGTCAAATCCAAACTATTTTACGTGCAAAATCCATGAACAAATTAATTTCATGTTCCATGGATCACTTGCACGATTCATCGTAATAATGTGGAACGAGTCATTTTACACCCACTTTACACATTCATGTGTAAATATGGCTACATACTGACCATTTACAAGGTGTTTCCGTTTTGTTCTACTTTTTTATAATTTTTTTAAAAATACAGGTGTGAGTAATTTCTGTCAACTAACTATTACAGATTCCAACAATAGAAATTCTTCTACAGATTATAAGGAGTTGATGAGGAGGAACTTTTTCAGTTAGTTTCCAAATTTAACTTTGCTGTCTGTTAGTCATTTTATCACTGGGTTAGTATTCAAAAATTTTGGTTGCAGCATTGTGCAGCATTTTTTTTGGTGCTAAAGACAACTTTAGTATCAAGTAATGAATGTCATTTTTCTTCGGGTATTGTTATTGTGTACATCACTGTACCTTTTGAACTGCACTGGATTCTTTACAACAAATTTCATGGGGGAATAAACACTAAGCACTATGGGACTTAACATCTGAGGTCATCAGTCTCCTAGACTTAGAACTACTTAAACCTAACTAAGTTAAGGACATCACACACATCCATTCCCGAGGCAGGATTCGAACCTGCGAGCGTAGCAACAGTGCGGTCCCTGACTGGAGCACCTAGAACCGTTCAGCCACAATGGCTGGCTCAAGACTGCAATTCACGTTTGTGACTGAGTCACCACAGTCATAAATACACTCATTTTCGAAAAAAAGAAAACCTTGAATGACTAGAGATAGGACGTTTATATCCACAGGACATCTACATTAATATGTTATGCAGAAATGATTAGCATTTCAGTCAACTTGGTCTAGCATGTGTCCTGTTGCCTAACAGCCACAGATTCCACAATGGGTCCTAGTAACTTGTTCCATGCATGATGGCATCAACGTGTATAAGGTGAGAATGGCATCTGTGTTATAGCCATCCATGCTGCACTCACCTGGTTCCAAAGTTCATCTGTGGTAGTTGGCATTTGATCACATCATTGCACCTGTCACATCACCATGTCCCACAGGTTTTCGATTGGCGACAAGTTTGGTGATCTGGCAGGCCAGGGCGAAAGGTTGACATCCTGTGACACCAAGAAGGCACATGTTCATGTAGCAACATTTGGTCGTGCGTTGTCTTGCTGAAAAATGGCGATGGGGGTGTTGTGCAGAAAGGGTGTGGCTATGTGTGTCAAGATGTCATTCACATAGGTCACGCTGGTCACAGTGCCATAGACATGCACCAACTATGATTTGTGGTTGTACCCAATAGCACCCCCACACCATAAGGCCTTGAGTTAGCGCTGTATGTCTTGTGCGAATGCAGCCACTGTGATGCGGCTCCCCTTCTCATCGGCGAAAGAAAACGCGGCCATCATTTTCAAACAAACAAATCTGATGCCATTCCTGTTCCCAGTAACATCGTTCCATACACTATTATCCTGTATCATGTATCTGCACATTCGTCAGAGGTATACGGAGAAGTGGATGATGCGTACATAACCCATGCTGTAATAAAAGGTGACTGCCTGTAACCCCTGATAGTGTACAATGTGTTACACTGTTCCACTGTTGTGTAATAGATGAGGAGGATGCAGATCTGTCCTGTTATGCCATTTGGATGAGTTCCCAGGGGGTGGTGTGTGTGGAGGTGGTAAAACCTGACCCATCTCGTCATGTTCTATGGCCTTCAGTGAACCATTCCGCACACATCAGTTGAACTGCCAAACATTTCTTTCCATAAGATTACTAATTTCCCGTATGGATGCATCACATTTTTCCATGCCACTAATGCTTCCTCTTTCAAAGTCACTGATTTAATGGTACTGTTCGCGCATAGGTGTGCGAGGCATTCTGCACGTCTGCTCAAGTCACACTGGCGTATCACCTTTGGTTTATAGCGCCAACGAGAGCCGCAGGCGCATTTTAGGCCGTGTGCTACATGAGCGACAGAAGCGAGCGACAGCGAGCGACTTCTGGATAAGCGACACTTCAGCGACAAGCAGTAGCATCGGGCTACAACCTTGGGTGTCCTGCGTGCGAGCGACCGTGTCGTGCTGCAAGATGGCTGTGAGCCAACCAGCTGTTTCTATAAAACGGCGTCCTTAACCTGTAGAATACTATGGCTGGAGAGTATGGCTACAGAATTATGTTTACCTAAGAAACTAAAGCGAAAAGGAATGCTGTGCATGAAATTTACAAAGGGAGGAATCTCCATGGAGAATTTCATAAGTATCATCAACTATGAAGATCATCAGACAAATGCTTTGAATACATGTGAATGAACAGAGGAGCATTCGACTATCAATAAATTAAATACGAATGTTGATTTATGTGGCCAAGAACTTTTAGCAGCCAATAAATGCGTAGGAATGACTATCACATGACTAACTACGCTAAATACCAGCATAAGCACAAAGACTGATACGTTTGAACGATAGCTAACTGTGGTGTAGTTCGGCCAGAGAGCTGGTTGGCCTCTGTAACAAAACAACTGAGTTGAAGGATTAACAAAACGAACGGACGTCATGTGACGTCCGCAACGACCAAACATAACGATAAACAACGAACAAAATGAAAAAAAAGAGGTAGCGTATACAGTTCGTAATTATGTGTTTGGAAAAGGTCCTGGGTTCAATTCCGTGTGCGTTTTTACATGTTTCCTGACTCAGTTACGATTCTGTATACTAAGTTCTATGTATACTGTTTACACTGCATCGCTAAGTATATTTTGAAGGTCTTGTCAAAGAACTTGATCTTCACAACTCTCCCAGTATATCACATACATTTAATTCCTAATAAATTACAATGAACCATGAAATTTTACAGATATTTGATGTTGCGAACGTAATTCATCAGCAGTCAGTGTTAAGGCTAAGCGTTTCAATTACTCTAAATAGTCAGTAAAAGTAAAGCTTCAAAAATTTTTTAAAAGAAAGTCCAACGTTTTGTGTAATGATTTGTCTGAAAGTATGAAATAAAAATTATTAGGGAAACATTTGGTGCATCTCATTTTCTATTCATGATTTCGAGCATCATTCAAAGGCACGTAGAACGTTTCTCTGATCTACTTATTTATTTTACCATGCAGAACTAGCACTCCTGAAAGAAAGAAAGACGAGGTACTGCCGGAATTATAGCGTGAGTCGTGCTTGGGTAGCTCAGACGCCGGCACGGTAGCTCAGCGTGTTCGGTCAGAGGGTTTAGCTACCCTCTGTAATAAAAAAACTGAGTGAACGGTTCAACGAACAACCTGCATGGGTGTCATGAGACGTCCGCCCCGATCATGTACAACGAACAAAATAGAACAAAACGAGATCAACAAACAAATAAAAAAAATCCGAAAAAAACATTAAAAAAAAGTCGGTAGAGCGCTTGCGCGCGAAAGGCAAAGGTCCCGAGTTCTAGTCTCGGTCCGGCACACACTTTTAATCTGTCAGGAAGTTTCATATCAGCGCACACTCCGCTGTAGAGTGAAAATTTCATTCTGGTCATGTTTTTGTTAAAACAGCGCAGTTGATCTATCTTAATAGCGCCAATTCGTATACATCAGTGTCATGAGGTTTCCGATCTTATGCGACAGTCTCATGAGAGTGCCAGCTTTGATGCTGGAAGGCTGGGGGTTCGATACATGTCGTGTTTATTTCTCTTAATTTTTCATCTATTTTCTACGAATTTCGAGATTCGGGACGCTCGGGTTGTGGGGTTCAATCCTCGTTGTTCTATTTTTTTAAACTTCATTGGGATCTTCATGAACCAATTGTGCGGTGAGAGCAGTGTCCGCATTAGGGCATTTCAGGGTTACAATTTAACGATCAACAACGAACAAAATGAAAAAAAAAGGTAGCATATATAGTTCGTAATTATGTGTTTGGAAAAGGTCCTCGATTCAATTCCGGGTGCGTTTTTACATTTTTCCTGACTCAGTTACGATTCTGTATACTAATTTTTATGTATAATGTTTACACTTCATAGCTAAGTATATTTTTAAGGCCAAAGAACTTGATCTTCACAACTATCCCAGTGTGTCACACACATTTAATTCCTACTAAATTACAATGAACCATGAAATTTTACAGATATTTGATGTTGCGAACGTAATTTATCAGCAGTCAGTGTTAAGGCCAAGCGTTTCAATTACTCTAAATAGTCTGTCAAAGTAAAGTTTCCAAATTCTTTTAAAAGAAAGTCAGGCGTTTTGTGTAATGATTTGTCTAAAAGTATGAAATAAAAAATATTAGGGAAACATTTGGTGCACCTTATTTTCTATTCATGATTTCGAGCACCAGTCAAAGGCACGTAGAACGTTTCTCTGATATACTTATTTCTTTTACACAAATCATTTCATAAAATATATGACTGATTTCTTCCATTTTTCAATTTCAAGTTTTGTTCAGAAATTTACTTACTGTCTCCTGGTTTGCCTTCCTAACTTACTTGATTCGAAGGAAGCCTTTTTGTTGTTTAAATACCGCACCAATGTATCTTTTTATGTGCAAAATAGCTAGGTCTGCAACAGATGAAATTTTTGTCACTTCATTTACATAGCTTGGCAGCAGATTTTCGTGAAATATTTCAATTTTTCCTTAGCTTATTAATTAAGTTTTCGTTAATTACCCTTATTACTTTCAAGCAGTTAAATATTTTCTTGCCAAACTAGACCTCATGTTGGTCAGTTTGCTCCCATCTTACCTGTTTCCCTCCCTTTCTTTGGCTATGAAAATTTGGACAAAATCTCATGGTGTAAGTTATAGTGAGTCTTGTTTTAGCTCTGCTCACGCATTTACAAAAACGTATCGAATGTTAATCATATGATAAAATAGTCCTTACTGCGTGCTGTCATTTCCAAAATTCGTCGTTTCGGTACCTTGAACTTGTTATGAGATACGACGATTTTTACGACGACTTGATTCATGAAGCGCAGGAAAGGTTCGGACGTGTCGCGAGCGATCCGTCCGCGGATATTACAACCAATATCTCAAGAATGAAAAGAGATATCATTCCGGTCTCAACTTCAAATACAATTTAAATATATTGGTTACATTTCATACGCAATAATGTATGGCCTTAAATCAACTATATTGAAAGTTTACACAATGTGATTTTACCTCTGCAAATTCTTAAAAATTTCATGCAGCCATGTACTCAATTTCGTGCAGCACAGTAACTACAACGAATAACGAAAATGAATTCTGACCTTTATCATTGAAGGATATCAAGCTATAGGTTGAGGAAGAATCAAATTTTTTCACTGATTAGTTTTCTTAAAACCGAATGTGAAGTAATTCATAGCTGCCATCGCGTACGCTCCACTTCTTTGCGAAGAAGACACGTGGCTGTCGCTCTCTGTCGCGTGTGCTGCACCGACAAGGTTCAAACACGTTTGAATTCAAACGTCGCCAGTTGCAGCGGGAGAGAGGCAGCTACACAGATGTCGCTCACGGAGGACAGTTCCGTAACTACACCTGCGGTTGTGTTTTGTCGCCCAAAGCTGTCACGCGCTGTCGCTCGCTTCTGTCGCTCTCGTAGGACACGGCCCCCGGTAGCTGGTGTTGCGCCGCGATGTCAATGTTGACCTGAACACGCGAGCGGAGGTGTTTCGAGTACTAATCACTTATGCAGAACATAAAAATGTGCATGTCATGTGGATATGAACGTCCTATCTCTAGTCATTCAAGGAGTTCCGTTTCCTTTTTTTTCTCAGCATGAGTGTATAACACTATAATGTAGTATTGCGGTGTAGAGCAATGGTTGATGCATAAACTTGACATGTAGGTGGTTGTACGTTTGGACTCATCTACTATAGCGAATTTTTTATTTGTAAATCTAAATCTGATCAAACTATTATTTTTGTCTAGTTATGTGGTTTAAATGTAATTTTTTTAAATTTCTAGTTCTTTGGCGTGTCATTTTCATCATCCTTTTGACTTTTATATTTGCTCTTATTTTCCTTTCGATCATTCTGTTATCGTTTCCAATCTGCATGTGTTGCTTATAATGTGCAGTCTAGTGCCAACGAGGACTGCTCATCAGTTGGTAACGTGGCAGCTCGTGTTCCCAGTGTAAGGATAGTTTCAGAAAATCAATGATAGCTAGAAATTGCAGTTTGCTTTCAGTGCTGAATGTAGATTTTTTCTGTCTCGAGTTTGCCCGTGAAGATAATCTTTAATTGCCATGAACAGAGCGACCGTGATTTTAATTCTGTCACATATTTTTGAACAACATTTTCTCGAGTACATTGCAAGTCACGAGTTTGTGGTTAGCTTAGGACATGAGTTTAAATTTAGGGCTACAAAAAGGATCGTTTGCTGCAGTTCAGTCATTGGTCATTTAAAATCAACTGTGGACAGAGCATCTTGCATTTCCGACATACCCTGAGGCGGCCACTTACATTGCTCCGCATTACGCATTAACGGCATTTGTGAAGTGACCTGCCGAGTTTATGTGTCACCTGTAACTGACCAGTAGGCAGCAGCTGACAACAACACTGTAGCGACAAATGCCAGAAGTCAACTGTCAAATAATTTTAATCTGACCACAGTTCAGTGCTCATTCTAATAGTTTTTGTAATTATGCAAATGTCAGTGACAGCTGACCCCAGTTAAATGTTACTTTGTTCAAATCCAATTTCAAAATATAATTCTGTTTTATATTTTCTAAATCTTTTTATTATTAGTGTTGCAGTTCTCACTACCTTTCCCCATATCCACACAAATCAGTAGAGATGTAGTCAGTGCCATACAGAGTGACACTGGATTAAACTGTAATCCCAATGACCTATTAACACTTTGCCGTCCGCACGTCTAGTACAAATGTATTCGCTTGGCGCCGGCTTGGCTTGTAGCCGGCCGTTTGACACCTTTCCGTGGATGACAAGCTTCAAACACATTGACTTTTACGCACTTTTAATTTTCCGGAAATCCTCTATTTTGCCGTATCGTTCCACAAACTCGAATTTTCTTTTCAAGTAACTTCTCTGCAAGTTCTACACTGTTAGAATAATTATCCATGCAGAGGTGATGCCACTTTTCATCAGAAGCTGTCAATAGTTCCATCACTGTTTTTTCTAAACGCTATCCAGCGCCGGAATATACCTTGAATGAGGAAATCTATCCCGTACTCGGATCACACAGCATCCGAACGAGTATGCCGTATTTCGTAATTTTCGACGGATTGTAAACTTTAAAATTTAACCGCCCACGCCACGGTATCCTTCCTTCATGAATTGAGATGTTTTGACTTAGATTAAACGTTTCTTTAAACTTTTTGGAAAAATAATCAATTACGAATTGCACTTTGACAAGCCGGTCGGCATTATCCAGTTTATTGTTGATGTCGGAAAAATGTAAAAATGATAATATTTGTCTCAATCGGTTGCGAGACATCGTTTTGCGAAATATCGGTGTGTCTATCAACGGATTCGTTGACCATTAATCATTGATCCTTGCTTTTCTTACAATTCCCATAAGGATAGCAAGCCCAAACCATTTTTTTAAGTCCGGGTCCTGCAAGTCGACAAATTTGGCATTTTTTAAAATCCAGTTTCCTTCTATTGCAATTTTGACTGTAGTACTTTTTGGTTTCGTTGCTAATATATTCAAATAGATCATTCCCAATATACAGGGTGATTCAAAAAGAATACCACAACTTTAGGAATTTAAAACTCTGCAACGACAAAAGGCAGAGCTAAGCACTATCTGTCGGCGAATTAAGGGAGCTATAAAGTTTCATTTAGTTGTACATTTGTTCACTTGAGGCGCCGTTGACTATGCCTCAGCGTCAGTTGATGCTAAGATGGCGACCGCTCAACAGAAAGCTTTTTGTGTTATTGAGTACGGCAGAAGTGAATCGACGACAGTTGTTCAGCGTGCATTTCGAACGAAGTATGGTGTTAAACCTCCTGATAGGTGGTGTATTAAACGTTGGTATAAACAGTTTACAGAGAATGGGTGTTTGTGCAAAGGGAAAAGTTCTGGACGGCGGAGAACGAGTGATGAAAATGTAGCACGCATCCAGCAAGCATTTGTTCGCAGCCCAGGAAAATCGACTCGCAGAGCTAGCAGAGAGCTGCGAATTCCACAATCAACTGTATGTAGAGTCCTACGAAAAAGGTTAGTTATGAAACCTTATCGTCTGAAATTGGGTCAAGCACTGTTGCAGCTGATAAGATTAAAAGAATCGATTTCTGTGATTTTATCCTTGCTCAAATGGAAACAGATGAATCCTTCGTTTCAAAGATTGTGTTTAGTGATGAAGCAACTTTCCACACTAACGGGAAAGTCAACCGTCACAATGTCTGTATATGGGGCGCTGAGAATCCGCGGGAAACAACTCAGTATGAACGTGACTCGCCTAAGGTGAACGTTTTCTGTGCCATTTCAGCCAATAAAGCTTTTGGTCCCTTTTTCTTCGAAGGTGCTACTGTAACTGGACTACAGTATCTGGAGATGTTAGAGAATTGGCTGTTCCCTCAGCTCGAACAAGAAGCACAACAATTCATATTTCAGCAGGATGGAGCGCCACCACATTGGCACTTATCTGTCCGTAACTACCTGAACGTCAACTACCCGAGGCGATGGATCGGCCGCCAGGCAGCCTGTGACAGAGCACTTCATCACTGGCCTCCAAGAAGCCCTGATCTTATCCCCTGCGATTTTTTCTTATGGGGGTATGTTAAGGATATGGTGTTTCAGCCACCTCTCCCAGCCACCATTGATGATTTGAAACGAGAAATAACAGCAGCTATCCAAACTGTTACGCCAGATATGCTACAGAGAGTGTGGAACGAGTTGGAGTATCGGGTTTATATCGCTCGAATGTCTGGAGGGGGCCAATTGAACATCTCTGAACTTGTTTTTGAGTGAAAAAAACCCTTTTTAAATACTCTTTGTAATGATGTATAACAGAAGGTTATATTATGTTTCTTTCATTAAATACACATTTTTAAAGTTGTGGTATTCTTTTTGAATCACCCTGTATAATTGTACGATATCCTCGACTCTCTGTGTATCTTTGGGAAATATGTTTGGACCCGGGGATCCTTCAAATTTATTATTGGTCCTCGGTGAATCAAAGTCTGACCACTGTGCACTGTCTTCTTCGTCTGATTCAGACGAATCAGTTGGCAACCGTAGCGTTCATCGAGTCCTTCTTGGTCGTATTTCACTATCTTCCTACGTTTCTGCTTCACTTTAATTTTTTTGTTATTCAATGTCTTCTTCCCAATCATCCAAGTCGTCCGGAACGTCAGACAAGACGTCCGCGCATTCATCGTAAATAATCCTTTTGTCTCTTTCGTCCGCCATGATGAAAGGGCACAAGTTGTTATAAAAACAAAACACGACCTGTATAACTTATTGTTACCTAAACAAAATACCAACAGAATGCAAAAGATACTAACGTGCTGTCGCCGGCCACTGCACGATACTATGAACGCGACAGCACTGTGGTGTCGCCGGCCGTTGACCGCTACACTACTGGCCATTAAAATTGCTACACCACGAGGATGCCGTGCTACAGACGCAAAATTTAACCATCAGGAAGAAGATGCTGTGATATGCAAATGATTAGCTTTTCAGAGCATTCACACAAGGTTGGCGCCAGTGGCGACACCTACAACGTGCGGACATGAGGAAAGTTTCCAACCGATTTCTCATACACAAACAGCAGTTGACCGGCGTTGCCTGGTGAAACGTTGTTGTGATGCCTCGTGTAAGGAGGAGAAATGCGTACCATCACTTTTCCGACTTTTATAAAGGTCAGATTGTAGCCTATCGCGATTGCGGTTTATGGTATCGCGACATTGCTGCTCGCGTTGGTCGAGATCCAATGACTGTTAGCACAATATGGTGTCGGTGGGTTCAGGAGGGTAATACGGAACGCCGTACTAGATCCCAACGGCCTCGTATCACTAGCAGTCGAGATGACAGGCATCTTATCAGCATGGCTGTAACGGATCGTGCAGCTACGTCTCGATCCCTGAGTCGATAGATAGGACGTTTGCAAGACACCAACCTTCTGCACGAACAGTTCCACGACGTTTGCAGCAGCATGGACTATCAGGTCGGAGACCGTGGCTGCGGTTACCCTTGACGCTGCATTACAGACAGGACCGGCTGCGATGGTGTACTCAACGACGAAGCTGGGTGAACGAATGGCAAAACGTCATTTTTTCGGACGAATCCAGGTTCTGTTTACAGCATTATGATAGTCGCATCCGCGTTTGGCGACATCGCGGTGAACGCACACTGGAAGCGTGTATTCGTCATCGCCATATTGTCGTATCACCCGGCCTGATGGTATGGTGTGCCATTGGTTACACGTCTCCGTCACCTCTTGTTCGCATTGACGGCACTTTGAACAGTGGACGTTACATTTCAGATGTGTTACGACCCGTGGCTCTACCCTTCATCCGATCCCTGCGAAACCCTACATTTCAGCAGGCTAATGCACTTCCGCATGTTGCAGGTCCTGTACAGGCCTTTCTGTATACAGAAAATGTTTGACTGCTGCCATGGGCAGCACATTCTCCAGATCTCTCACCAACTAAAAACATCTGGTCAAGGGTGACCGAGCAACTGGCTCGTCGCAGTACGCCAGTCACTACTCTTGATGAACTGTGGTATCGTGTTGAAGCCGCATGGGCTGCTGTACCTGTTTACGCCATCCAAGCTCTGTTTGACTCAATGCCCAGGAGTATCAAGGCCGTTATTACGGCCAGAGGTGGTTGTTCTGGGGACTGATTTCTCAGGCTGTATGCACCCAAATTGCGTGAAAATGTAATCACATGTCAGTTCTAGTATAATATATTTGTCCAATGAATACCCGTTTATCATCTGCGTATCTTCTTCTTGTAGCAATTTTAATGGCCAGTAGTGTACTTCGTATAGTTCAAGAGTTGTATTTTGCTTGAGTCTTCTATGTGCAGAATCGTATTTATTCATCGCCTGACGCATTTTTGAAGTCAGTCATGGAGCAGAAACTTTCATCGGTAGAATGTATAGCAGCATGTTCGCCGCACAATGCAGTTCAATCTGCCACTTCATTCATGCACTCCGCCGTCTACTGTCGGCTCATTGCTTGTATCCTGCCATGCAATATCTGAACAGTGCTTTTGCAGGGCATCATGGTTAACTTGTTTTAAGTTTCTTTAAGTTATTAGGTGAGATTGTTTTCTTGTTGTCCGGATTAAGTATATTAAGAAAATGACATCGTGGGCAGTAAGACCAGGAGCAGAAGTCTGACAGGCGAATTTAGTTGTCTGTCCCTTTTGTTGGTGTTATGTCTATAAGGATTTGGCTGTGTGGTCTGTGATAGGTTGGATCCAGAGCTATGATACTCATATTGTTAGAATGGAGCAGCCTCTGCCCAGCGGGGTTTTAACTGCATGTCTACATATTTGTGTCTGCTATAAAAAATACATGCTCTTGCTGTGGCATTAGTGAGGACAAGGCTGATTGAAAGGATGATATAGCACCGATTTTCGATGGTTTATATACTACTCGTACTAAAAACTCATTGTTAGATAAATATCTTTCTACATACAAGAACTCCTCTTCTCTTTCACCATTTGCATCCGACGTATTTTCATCTCCATATTATCAAATAGGTAGAGGTCGTTGGGATTCGAGGTGCCAGCTTTGGCGATGAAATTACACTATGTGTGATAGCCTGACGGGAGTAGCTGTTTCGATACAAATCAAAAGACTGCATATGACTTCGGATTGATATTCACTTGTTTCCAGTCGCTGCCAATGTTAGCTTTCAATAATTTGTGCAAAAAGTATCTTCATTAGACATATAAATAAATTTAAACCGTTTCAAATTAAGTTAACGTAAGAGTGCCCCCAAAAAAGTATACACTGTGTAATTGCTCATAGCTTCGAAACTAATTGACAGAAATGTCTCAATTTCGGTGAAAGGTTATGAAATGAATATAGGTTTCGAGGGGTTGCCATTGACGTCCATACATTGGCAATGCCACTGAACTGCAACACCGACTACCGATTTCAGCGTGTCCAATTGGATATCTGCAAAGGAACGTTCCGATGCATTCTCGAAGTTCATCCAGTGTGCCCTTTTTGTCGATAAACTCACAGGTAAGAATCCAGAGGCGAAGTCTTGAGAAAGTGGTGGATGCTAGACAGCACCTCTTCGGCCTATCCACTGTGCACGTAGATTTTCATTGAGGTAGTCACTGATCGGACGTGTGCGCTTGCATGAGGCCTGTGGTAATAATCGAAGACACACTGACAGCTGCGAACCACTGTATCCCTTCATGCTTGATGTCTTCCCCGTCGGCGATATAATCTTTCACCAGTATAATTGTCAGTGTCTCGGATCTTGAACCGGCTGTGGTGGTTCGAGGTGCATTATAGTGACCTCATGTTGTTGTCCCGGCGATCAAATTTGGCTGATATAAATCCTGTGGAACCCATTTGGGTGGCACCGCGTACGCAAATCAGTTACCCGTTATTTACTCGGGTTATTGGATCTGTGCGTAGATATCTAATGCCACATACCTCCACAGGCCTACCAACAAACAGTCGGATCTTTGGTACGTAGAATCAGTGATGTATTTAGATCCAAAGACAGTCAAACAAGCTACTAAGCAGGTGGTCATTATTTTTTTGGTCCACGAGTGTACTGTGATTCAGAGTATATGAAGATTTCTGACACATTTCTGTGTTTCGAACTAGCAGTTAGAAACGTTGAAGTATTTGTTCTGTTAGACGTGAATATTTCAAAAAGTTTAGGTGGGGCCAAGTATTTAAACTGAGTGAGAATTTTATGTAACTTCTGGGTGTAGGGCGATTTATAGTGATCCTGATGGTTACGATATCCCTCGGTTTTCTTCTGATTAGTCCGATTCCGATAATTATATCAGAGCTTCACAATTACTTAAAGGTAGCCAATTTTAGGTAGATTATGGTAGTGTCTCTAGCTAACATGTGGTATACAGTAACGTGAACTCAGTGCTCTCAGGTTCTGACGGACCATTTGCCGACAGGAATCCTGAGGATTATAACAGCCCCTACATAGGAGAATTACCACATGGCCTTAGAATGGAATGACATGTGTCACTTATTTTCAAAAGTCTCTACAGTGAAGTGATCAGAAGTCTCCACAGTGACGTGACAAAAGTCACGTAATGTCTCGTAATATCTTGTCGGATTTCCTTCCTCGCGGGGTAGTACAACAACTTCACGTGGCATGGACTCCACAAGTCGCTGAAAGTCTCCTGCAGAAATACCGAGCAATGCTCCCTCTACAGCCGTTCATAATTGTGATAGCGTTTTCGGTGCATGTTTTTGGGCGCGAATTGATCTCTAGATCATGTCCTATAAATGTTCTCTGGGATTCATGCTGGGCGATCTGGATGGCTAAGTCACCCGCTCGAACTGTCCAGAATGTTCTTTAAACCAATCGTTAACAACTGTGGCCCGTTGACATGGCGAAAGGTCATCCATAAAAATTCCATTGTTGTTTGGGAATATGTTGTTGTTGTGGTCTTCAGTCGTGAGACTGGTTTGATGCAGCTCTCCATGCTACTCTATCCTGTGCAAGCTTCATCATCTCCCAGTACGTACTGCAGCCTACATCCTTCTGAATCTGCTTAGTGTATTCATCTCTTGGTCTCCCTCTACGATTTTTACCCTTCACGCTGCCCTCCAGTACTAAGTTGGTTATCCCTTGATGCCTCAGAATATGTCCTACCAACTGATCCCTTCTTCTAGTCAAGTTGTGCCACAAACTCCTCTTCTCCCCAATTCTATTCAATGCCTCGTCATTCTTCTGTAGCACCACATTTCGAAAGCTTCTATTCTCTTCTTGTCTAAACTTTGTCGTCCATGTTTCACTTCCATACATGGCTACAATCCATACAAATACTTTCAGAAACGACTTCCTGACATTTAAATGAATACTCGACGTTAACAAATTTCTCTTCTTCAGAAATACTTTCCTTGCGATTGCCAGTCTACATTTTATATTCTCTCTACTTCGACCCTCATCAGTTATTTTGCTCCCCAAACAGTAAAACTCCTTTACTACTTTAAGTGTCTCATTTCCTAATCTAATTCCCTCAGCATCACCCGACTTAATTCGACTACATTCCATTATCCTCGTTTTGCTTTTGTTGATGTTCATCTTATATCCTCCTTTCAAGACACTGTCCATTCCGTTCAGCTGCTCTTCCAGGTCCTTTGCTGTCTCTGACAGAATTACAATGTCATAGGTGAACCTCAAAGTTTTTATTTCTTCTCCATGGATTTTAATACCTACTCCGAACTTTTGTTTCCTTTATTGCTTGCTCAATACACAGATTGAATAGCATCGGGGAGAGGCTACAACCCTGTCTCACTCCCTTCCCAGCCGCTGCTTCCCTTTCATGCCCCTCGACTCTTTTAACTGCCTTCTTGTTTCTGTACAAATTGTAAATAGCCTTTCGCTCCCTGTATTTTACCCCTGCCACCTTAAAAATTGGGAAGAGAGTATTCCAGTCAACATTGTCAAATGCTTTCTCTAAGTCTACAAATGCTAGAAACATAGGTTTGCCTTTCCTGAATCTTTGTTCTAAGATAAGTCGTAGGGTCAGTATTGCCTCACGTGTTCCAATATTTCTATGGAATCCAAACTGATCTTCCCCGAGGTCGGCTTCTACCAGTTTTTCCATTCACCTGTAAAGAATTCGCGTTAGTATTTTGCAGTTGTGACTTATTAAACTGATAGTTCGGTAATTTTCACATCTGTCAACACCTGCTTTCTTTGGGATTGGAATTATTACATTCTTCTTGAAGTCTGAGGGAATTTCGCCTGTCTCATACATCTTGCTCGCCAGATGGTAGAGTTTTGTCAGGACTGCCTCTCCCAAGGTTGTCAGTAGTTCTAATGGAATGTTGTCTACTCCCGGGGCCTTGTTTCGACTTAGGTCTTTCAGTGCTCTATCAAACTCTTCACCCAGTATCATATCTCCCATTTCATCTTCATCTACATGCTCTTCCATTTCCATAATATTGTCCTCAAGAACATCGCCCCTGTATAGACCTCTATATACTCTTCCATCTTTCTGCTTTCCCTTCTTTGTTTAGAACTGGGTTTCCATCTGAGCTCTTGATATTCATGCAAGTGGTTCTCTTTTCTCCAAAGGTCTCATTAATTTTCCTGTAGGTAGTATCTATCTTACCCTTCGTGAGATAAGCCTCTACATCTTTACATTTGTCCTCTAGCCATCCCTGCTGAGCCATTTTGCACTTCCTGTCGATATCATTTTTGAGACGTTTGTATTCCTTTTTGCCTGCTTCACTTACTGCATTTTTATATTTTCTCCTTTCATCAATTAAATTCAGTATCTCTTCTGTTACCCAAGGATTTTGTACTAGCCCTTGTCTTTTTACCTACTTGATCCTCTGCTGCCTTCACTATTTCATTCCTCAAAGCTACCCATTCTTCTTCTACTGTATTTCTTTCCCCCATTCCAGTCAATTGTTCCCTTATGCTCTCCCTGAAACTCTGTACAGCCTCTGGTTCTTTCAGTTTATCCAGATCCCATCTCCTTAAATTCCCACCTTTTTGCAGTTTCTTCAGTTTTAATCTACAGTTCAAAACCAATAGATTGTGGTCAGAGTTCACATCTGCCCCAGGAAATGTCTTACAATTTAAAACCTGGTTCCTAAATCTCTGTCTTACCATTATATAATCTATCTGAAACCTTGTAGTGTCTCCAGGGTTCTTCCATGTATACAACCTACTTTCATGATTCTTGAACCAAGTGTTAGCTATGATTAAGTTATGTTCTGTGCAAAATTCTACCAGGCGGCTTCCTCTTTCATTTTTTAGCTCCAATCCATATTCACCTACTACGTTTCCTTCTCTTCCTTTTCCTACTGTCGAATTCCAGTCACCCATGACTATTAAATTTTCGTCTCCCTTCACTATCTGAATAATTTCTTTTATCTCATCATACATTTCATCAATTTCTTCATCATCTGCAGAGCTAGTTGGCATATAAACTTGTACTACTGTAGTAGGCATGGGCTTTGTGTCTATCTTGGCCACAATAATGTGTTCACTATGCTGTTTGTAATAGCTTACCCGCATTCCTATTTTCCTATTCATTATTAAACCTACTCCTGCATTACCCCTATTTGATTTTGTATTTATAACCCTGTGTTCATCTGACCAAAAGTCTTGTTCCTCCTGCCACCGAACTTCACTAATTCCCACTATATCTAACTTCAACCTATCCATTTCCCTTTTTAAATTTTCTAACCTACCTGCCCGATTAAGGGATCTGACATTCCACGTTCCGATCCGTAGAACGCGTTTTCTTTCGCCTAATAACGACGTCCTCCTGAGTAGTCCCCGCCCGTAGATCCGAATGGGGAACTGTTTTACCTCCGGAATATTTTACCCAAGAGGACGCCATCATCATGTAACCATACAGTAAAGCTGCATGTCCGCGGGAAAAATTACGGCTGTAGTTTCCCCTTGCTTTCAGCCGTTCGCAGTACCAGCACAGCAAGGCCGTTTTGGTTAGTGTTACAAGGCCAGATCAGTCAATCATCCAGACTGTTGTCCATGCAGCTACTGAAAAGGCTGCTGCCCCTCTTCAGGAACCACACGTTTGTCTGGCCTCTCAACAGATACCCCTCCGTTGTGGTTGCACCTACGGTACGGCTATCTGTGTCGTTGAGGCACACAATTCTCCCTACCAACGGCAAGGTCCTCGGCTCATGGGGGGGGGGGGGGGGGGGGGGAGGGGGGGTTGGGAACATAGCGTCCGTGAATAGCTGCAAATGGTGTCCAAGTAACCGAATGTGCAGTTGGCAGCTTAGGTCCATGGCTATGCGGGGTCTGCGCCACAAATCGAATCCTGCTATCGGCTCTTACCAACTGAAATCGGGACTCATCTGACAAGATATTACATGATCTGCTGAATGGGAATGAACAGTCTAAGGAGCACAGGGTATGGACTGAGAGTAAATCGAAGGAAGGCGGAAGTAATGAGAATTAGGAGAAATGAGAACAAGCGAAATATTTAACATCAGGATTGATGGAAATGAAGTAGATGAAGTTCTGCTACCGATGTAGTAAAATAACCAATGACTGATAGAGCAAAGAGGATATCAAAAGCACACTAGCAACGGGAAAAAGGGCATTACTGGGCAAGAGAGGTCTACTAGTTTCAAACGTAGGCCTTAATATGGGAAAGAAGGTTCTGATAATGTACGTTTGGAGCATTGCAATGTACGGTAGTGAAACATGGACTGTGGGAAAACCGGAACAGAAGGGAATCGAAGAATTTGAGTTGTGGCGCTTCAGACGAATGTTGAAAAGTAGGTAGACTGATAACGTGAGGAACCAGGAGATTCTAAACGTGGACAACACTGATACGGTGGACCGGATGATAAGACAACTGTTGACATGAGGGAATAACTTCCATGGTACTACAGGGAGCTGCACAGGGCAAAAACTGTAGATAGAGACTAAGACTGGAATACATCCTGCGAATACTAAAGGAAGTAACTTGCAAGTGCTACACCGAGATGAAGAGGATGGCAGAGGAGAGGAATTCGTGGAGGTCCGTACCAAACCATTCAGAAGACTGATGACCCCCACAAAAAGAAAAGGGTGCAGCCGATATGGTCGCGAGTCAAGGAGATGCGCTGCAAGTGATGTCGTGCTGTTAGCAGAGATTGTTCATATGGTTCTAAGTACTATGGGACTTAATATCTGAAGTCATCAGTATCCTAGAACTTAGAACTACTCAAACATATCTAACCTAAGGACATCACACACATCCATGCCCGAGGCAGGATTCGAACCTGCGACCATAGCAGCAGCGCGGTTCAGGAGTGAAGCGCTAGAACTGCTCGTCCACAGCTGCCGGCTTGTTAGCATTGGCACTCGCGTCGGTCGTCTGCTGCCATACCCCATTAACGCGCTGTCTTAGCGGATACGTTTGTCGTACGTCACACACTGATTTATACAGTTATTTCACACAATGTTTCTTTTCTGTTAGCACTGACAACTCTACGCCGGTCGTTAATTGAAGGCCGTCGTCCACTGCGTTGTCCATGGGGAGAGGTAATGCCTGAAATTTGTCATTCTCGGCACAGTCTTGACAATGTAGATATCGGAATACTGAATTCCCTAACGATTTCCGAAATGGAATGTCTCTTGCGTCTAGCTCCAACTACCATTCCGCGTTCAGAATCTTTTAATTACCGTCTTGCGGCAGTAATCACGTCGGAGACATTTTCCATGTATCACTTGAGTACAAATGACGGCTCCGCCAAAGCACTGCCCTTTTATACCTTGTGTACGCAATACTACCACCATCTGTATATGTGCGTATCGCTGTCCCATGACTTTTGTCATTTCAGAGAATACACGCAGAGGTGAAGATGTTAGCACAAGACAGCAGAACGGCATCAAAAGTGTTGAAATAGTTATTACTCAATAAATAAATAAATAAATAAAAACAAAAATAAAAATAAAAGTTCTGTAACTCATGTGCAGAACAGAAACACCTCTGTGAGATCAATTTTTAGTAATTAGAGACTATTGGCAGAGGAATTTCGATAAACTCGGAAGCTTCGGCCAGTGTTTTGATGAAGCTCTCAGTACACACGCCAGCTGCGCTATCGATCCACCGAGACGGACAGATTGCGAGATTCCGGGCTGCCTCCAATATCGGCTGCCCGCCAAGCTATCCCGGGGTCAGCCGCCGCCCGACAACAGCTGAATACACCCGCAGCGGGGAAAAGCTCGTTCCGCTGTGTACACGCAAGCCGCAGACTCTGCCACTACTGGCGGAACGGCGGTAACTTGATTTCTTGTGTGGCTCCCGAGAGCAGAGTGCGAACGTGGCCAAACATGTTCCGTGCGGCTGTTACGTTGAAGCGTTCCTTAACAATGACACAAAAATCCTTTATACCGTTATTTAACATACACTACTGGCCATTAAAATTGCTACACCAAGAAGAAATGCAGATGATAAGAGGATATGCATTGGACAAATATTACTAGAACTGACACGTGATTACATTTTCACGCAATTTGGGTGCATACATCCTGAGAAATCAATACCCAGAACAACCACCTCTGGCCGTAATAAAGGCCTTGATACGCCCGGGTATTGAGTCAAACAGAGCTTGGATGGCGCGTACAGGTACAGGTGCCCATGAAGCTTCAACACGATACCACAGTTCATCAAGAGTAGTGATTGGCGTATTGAGCCGAGCCAGTTGCTCGGCCACCATTGACCAGGCGTTTTCAGTTGGTGAAAGATCCAGAGAATCTGCTGGCCAGGGCAGCAGTCGAACATTTTCTGTATCCAGAAAGGCCCGTACAGGACCTGCTACATACGTTCATGCAATATCCTGCTGAAATGTAGCGTTTCGCAGGGATCGAATGAAGGGTAGAGCCGCGGGTCGTAACACATCTGAAATGTAACATCCACTGTTCAAAGTGCCGTCAATTCGAACAAGAGGTGACCGAGACGTGTAACCAATGGCACCCCATACCATCACGCCAAGTGATACGCCAGTATGTGGATGACGAATACACGCTACCAGTGTGCGTTCACCGCGATGTCGCCAAACACGGATGCGACCATCATGATGCTGTAAACAGAACCTGGATTCATCCGAAAAAATGACCTTTTGTCATTCGTGCATCCTGGTTCGTCGTTGAGTACACCATCGCAGGAGCTCCTGTCTGTGATGCAGCGTCAAGGGAAAACCGCAGCCACGGTCTCCGAGCTGATAGCTCATGCTGCTGCAAACGTCGTGGAACTGTTCGTGCAGATGGTTGTTGTCTTGCAAACGTCCCCATCTGTTGACTCAGGGATCGAGACGTGGCTGCACGATCCGTTACAGCCATGTGGATAAGATGCCTGTGACTGCGAGTGACACGAGGCCGTTGGGATCGAGCACGGCGTTCCGTATTACCATCCTGAACCCACCGATTCCATATTCTGCTAACAGTCATTGGATCTCGACCAACGCGAGCAGCAATATCGCGATACGATAGACTGCAATTGCGATAGGCTACAATCCGACCTTTATAAAAGTCGGAAACTTGATGGTACGCATTTCTCCTCCTTACAAGAGGCATCATAACAACGTTTCACCATGCAACGCCGGTCAACTGCTGTTTGTGTATGAGAAATCGTTTGGAAACTTTCCTCGTGTCAGCACGTTATAGGTGTCGCAACCTTGTGTGAATGCTCTGAAAAGCTAATCATTTGCATGTCACAGCATCTTCTTCCTGTCCGTTAAATTTCGCGTCTGTAGCACGTCATCTTCGTGGTATAGGAAATTTAATGGCCGGTAGTGTAGATGTATCACCGACTAGTCAACTCACTTCGGAAAGAAAGGAGGAATGCCGGTTATTTTCTCGGAACCGCAGTATTACTTCGTGTTAACCAATTTTAGTTCATATACAGCGGGATATGTGTGGCCGCTGTCGTGGGTGGCAGTAACCGACAGAGAACAGCACAGTACAAGCGTTATTCATAAATAACCTCCGTTTAGCTTTTAAAAAAAGAAAATAAAGATATATGTTTTTATGCACTAGAGCGTCGGTTATCCGAACGTCGCGCAACTGAACAACTGTACTAATATCCGAACTGTATGATGTTATTATTAAGGTTCGTGTAGCACAAGAAATAATTAAGATGAATTATTCTCAGTATCAATGGTAAATGCAGTTGTAAATACAGAATACTCAATTCTACTAACGCGTAATGATGTTCTCTCACATGAAAGGTAGCAAATTAGAAAGTGCAACACCATTAAAGCCACCTTCATTGATCTTTGCTATTTACAATAAAAAGAAATGTACTTTCCCTGGGCGCCTTGGCTCCACTCACTTTAGTTTTCTGAGACCCTGTCGTTATTAGAATATAATGTTTCACTTACCTTTCGTCGTTTGCAGAGGCGCTTTGCCGCTGTGCAAGATGAAGCTGAAATGCTGTGTTGAAGTGTACAAAAATCTTGACGGTAACGTGAAAGACTTTGCTTCTTGTGCAAGTAATTTCTTTTCAACTGCGAGTTTAAGCAGTCTAGCATGTTTGTGTTTATTGTATTAGACATGAAATGTAGCAAAGCTAAATGTCGATCATGTTAAAATCCGACCAGCATCATTGTTCTGTTAATGAGAAGAGACTCTGGGCTTTCTGTGAGGTTCGCATTGGAATCTTGTTATAGCGCTGATTAAAATTCTTTGAAAGCTATTTTCTATTTACATCTGAATTACAATTATTTTTTATGTAGTGAATCGTGTGAGACCTGATCCGTGCTGACTGGTCCAGGCTAACACAAAAACTGTTTCTGCAATGAAATATTAATTCACTTTCAAGTGAAACACTTAAGCTGATAATTATCAGCGAGTGAGTTCTTACTTTTAAGCCGTGTGGCTTAATAAAAAAACTTAAAATTATGTTCTCGCCCGTAAGGGCGTCTTTGAAACAGAATCAGCTCCGTATATGAAAACTGCGGTGTGTGTGTTTGTTTGTCCTTAGGATAGTTTAGGTGAATTAGTGTGTAAGCTTAGGGACTGATGACCTTAGCAGTTGAGTCCCATTAGATTTCACACACATTTGAACATTTTATGAAAACTGCAAATTATTCAGTAATAATTATGGGATGCCTTTCCCTACAATATTGGAAGGAAAACCCAAGTTTACTCATTTACAGGATTAATTATTATTATCATAAGAATGCTTTTTCATACAGTATTAGTAACAAACACATACCACTCTCATCACTAATCGTCAATGGCGTACTTCTACAATCAAGAACAAAACGAAGAGTAGTTAGTTTTTTCTTTTTCTTCTCGTTAGAGGACTGTCTATTCATTTTTATCTTTGTTCAGAGATTATCCTTGAAATACATAGTTTCCGTATTGATAGTAATTTTCATTGTCCTTTTTCTGTATTATTTTAAAATATTTCACTGCAATAACGACAACACGTCGTCTTTATGGCTTTTATCAATATTTTCGCTATTACGATTGTTTGTATATCGTCGCGCTAGTTCCGTAAATGTTCACAATAACGTCATGGGGATGGCACACGACCTCTTAACCGAACTGCATTGAAGCGCCAAAGAAACTGGTATAGGCAAACGTTTTCAAATACAGAGCTATATAAAGAGGCAGAATACGGTCCATATCAGACAACAAGTGCTGGCACTTACTGCTACAATGACAGGGTATCAAGATTTATGTGAGTTTGAACGTGGTGTTATGGTCTGCGTGCGAGCGCATCTGCGAGGTAGCGATGAAGTGGGGTTTTCCCATACGACCATTTCACGAGTGTGCCTTGAATATCAGGAATCTGGTAAAACATCAAATCCCTGATATCGCTGCGGCGGAAAAAGATCCTGCAAGAACGGGACCAACGACAACTGAAGAGAATCGTTCAACGTGAAGGAAGTGCAAACCTTCCGCAAATTGCTGCAGATTTCAGTGTTGGGCCATCAAGAAGTGTCATCTTGCGAACCATTCAACGCAACATAATGGCTATGGGCTTTTGGAGCCGAAAGTCCACTCGTGTACCCTTGATGACTGCACGACACAAAGCTTCACGCCTTGCCTGGGCCCGTCAACACCGACATAGCTCTGTTGAAGACTGGAAACATGTTGCCTGGTCGGTCGAGTCTTGGTTCAAATTGTATCGAGCGAATTGACGTGTACGGGTATGGAGGCAACTTCATGAATCCATGGACGCTACATGTCAGCAGGGGACTGTTCAAGTTGGAAGAGGCTCTGTACTGGTGTGGGGCATGTGCTGTTGGAGTGATATTGGATGCCTGATATGTCTAGATACAACTCTGACACGTGACACGTATGCAAGCATGCTGTCTGAACACGTGCATTCATTCATGTCGGTTGTGCATTCCGATGGAAATTCCAGCAGGACAATGCGACACCCCACATGTCCAGAATTGCTATATAATGGCTCCAGGAATACTATCCTGAATTTAAACACTTCCGCTGGCCACCTAAGTTCCCAGACATGACCATTATTCATATCTGGGATGCCTTGCAACGTGCTGTTCTGAAGAGATTTCCACTCCCTCGTATGGACAGCCCTGCGGGATTCATGGTGTCAATTCTCTCCAGCGTTACATTAGTAGAGTCCATGCAACGTCGTGTTGCGGCATTTCCGCGTGCTCGTGGGGTCTCTACACGATATTAGGCAGATGTGCCAGTTTCTAGCAATAGTGAAAGGATAACCATTTGCACTCTTTTACAATCACTTATGTAAATTTGCGAAATAATTAGCCAAACAGTAAAGGTGTTATTCTTTTTATTCTCATAAAAAGGACTGACCTCTCCGTCAGTATGAGATTAATTAAAGCTTAGAAGAAAGTAAATCTGCAACCAATTTATCTAATAAATACAAGTTGGTTGGTCGATAATTACGATGGGAGCATCACAAATTTTTGATTACACTGATGGATCGAAAAGTCGTGAAATCATGAAGCTCATCACGAACACAGGTCTAGATGACGCTGTTTGCAAGTGATACACAAAAAATATCACAAGGAGAATCTATTTGTGGTCCCATTCTATGTGGAAAAAGCAATTCAATTTAATGAAAATATTGTAAGGCCGTCGAATTTAAAACAAGCACGGGCTTGTTAAAACGCCGTGTGTCAAGATACGGTGATCGAGAGCTTCAGATATAAGGAGGTAAACTGATTCTTTCAAAATCGAACTTAGGGACTTATTAAGTGAAGGATGTTATTGTCTCGTAAACGTTTACAATGCTGACAAAACTGGGCTCAACTGGAAAACTTTACCAAGAAACACTCTTGCTTAATGTCGTGCATTAGGAGCACACGGTCCTAAAATAAGCGTGGATCCTATTAGCACAAGCTAACGCTGCTGATAGCCACCGACAGCCTATGCTCGTCCTTAGTGAAGCTAAGAAATCGAGTTGTTGCAAATACGTTAACATTCCTGCAATGTCTACTGTTCACATCTCACGAAGGAGCACCTGAATGGATAATACGATTTTCAGGGAGTGGTTTATGGCAGTTTTAGTACCCTCTGTAAAAGCTCACTAGTTAAAGAATGGCAAAAGAGAGAAAACATTACTTCTCCCTGACAACGTACCAGCTCATCCATCATGTGTTATTTTAAACGAAAAGGACGATTTCATGAAAGTGATGTTTCTTCCATCTAACGTAACTCCCATGGGTCAAGGCGTTATTGAGGCTTTCAAAGGAATTGCAGAAAAAATGGTTCAAATCGCTCTGAGCACGAGACTTCTAAGGTCATCAGGCCCCTAGACCTTAGAACTACTTAAACATAACTAACCTAAGGACATCACACACAGCCATGCCCGAGGCAGGATTCGAACCTGCGACCGCTGCGGTCGCGCGGGTCCAGGCTGTAGCGCCTAGAACCGCTCGGCCACCCTGGCCGGCGATTACAGAAAAGAATTGTTACGTAAGCTATTGTTAGGAAGGGAAGAGGAGGGAGTGGAAAGTCTGTTAAGAAACCATAAAAATATTGATTTCAAAGATGCGTCCTACAAGAACGGAGCAGCATGGGATAGTTAGTGTAAAGGAACAGAATTTGAAAAAAAAAAGCCTCGGGTTCTGGGTATCGTGGAAATGTCTGAAAGTCTAATTCAAAATTACAAACAGATATGCACAAAATGCTCTCAGTATTGTAAAAAAAATCCATTTTCATGAATGTGATAAAGAAAACGTCGAATAATGGACGAGTGTTGGCGATGCAGGCACCAAATGATGCAGAATAACCAAACTGTAAATTTCGTCACTGATAAAGCTGACGTTGCCAGAATCTCATCAACTTGTTGTCAAGATAATCTACTGGCTGCCTCGTGTTTAGATATTGCCTTGCGATTGTCTGAAGCCCAAGGTGAAAGTGATCAAAGAATGGTGGTACCAGGTGAGCCATCCAGTTGTTGACAGCATCTTTGAATTCATATTGGGGAGAAAGTTTCTTGGTTCCAAATCCGGGCTATAGAGAGGATGTATGAGCTTTTCTTTCTATTCGCAGAATGGGGTCAGTCACTGTGCTGTCTGATTTGGATTGACATTCTGAGTTTCGTAAGAGTCTCACAATCAGCTTATGACGTCACAGTATTCTCATTCGTTACTCTCATGAAATCCGTTGCCAAAATTCCTTTGCGATCCTAAAAAAAAAAAAAAACTGTAGGCATCAGCGTCTACTTGAATTTTTTGGTCTTATTGAAAGGATGCGTGAGCAACCACCATTTAAATGTTCAGTTCTGCACCCTCGTCTTGTCCCCAGTCACGAATTTGTCCAGTAATTCCTGCCTCTCTTCACGACAGCGCTGAAGGAACGTCAAGTTCGTGCGCGTTCTTCCAGTTTTGTTAACTTCGATTACAGAATTTTCGTACCCACCGCGAACAAAACGTATGGTAACTTAAACCGTCCGTGGTAATGTTAAAGACAGTTGTTGTTCAAATCTGAGACACATTTTCAGAAAGTATGGAAATTGTGAACTGACGTCTTGCAAGCACAATTTCGTCAACTTGTTGCACAAGTTCATCATTCACGTCTGAATGCCTTCCACGATCAGTTTCATTATTCAGGTCTGTGCAACCAGTCTTAAATTATCTGCACAACTCAATCGTCTGATAATGACTGTAGATTCATTGATTGAAATGGCTAGATCCCAACGAACTACAACATAAGAAATGTTAGTTCACTTTTTATTATCTGAATGGAAAAATATTTAGTTAACTTGCTACAATCCTTCGTAACAGGAGGGCATCCCTTGATGCATACAATCACAGACTCTTCTCCTGAAATATGATGTTCACCAGTTGCAAAAGTACATTTCCATCTCATCCTTGAGTAACTCTTTAGTTCTACTCGATGATGTTGACTGCTTCAGCTGAGGTCACGAACTGCGCAGAGCACTTAACATGCTAAGCTGTACAGGGTGAACGTTAATAAAACCGACAAACTGCAGGGATTGATTCCTGACTGGAAAGGGGGTAAAAAAAGTCGTACTAACATATGTCAAGAAATGGATGATGTGCATGCAACGACAACAAATCGTCCTGGATCACAGTACAGAGCTGCATAGCATCCTTGTCATAACAGATACTCAAAGTGGTCTAGTTGCAGGTGACAAGAATAAAGCGGTTGTAATGCAGAATATACATAATCGTACTTTGGCTTACGCCGTGTTGGCAGGCCATCTGCCCGGAACTTGTACTAGGTTTTATCTCAATATTCTGTACAACGCGGTAGTCAAAATTTGGTATATGTACAGTTCGTCATTTCCACGCATATTCGTCATAGAGGACCCATGACCACTCCAACGCACAAAAAGCGCTTGAAATGTTGCCTGATGTGGTTAGTGTCTGTGAGGGTACTTGGTTTGGTACAGCCGTGCTGCCTCTCGACCGTTTTCATCTCCTTGGCCGTACACGAACATCATTTTGGCTTGTTCCCGACGTGAATACTGGATCATTCTGCTGCTTATATTATGCTGCGTCAATTAGACAGCTTGCATCACATAAGAAACACATGGAACATGGTCAGAGGAACTTTAATTCGTCAGCACCATCTACTGTGGCAATGATGCATTTCCAGTCATACACTCCTGGAAATTGAAATAAGAACAGCGTGAATTCATTGTTCCAGGAAGGGGAAACTTTATTGACACATTCCTGGGGTCAGATACATCACATGATCACACTGACAGAACCACAGGCACATAGACACAGGCAACAGAGCATGCACAATGTCGGCACTAGTACAGTGTACATCCACCTTTCGCAGCAATGCATCGTAGAGATGCTGGATGTAGTCCTGTGGAACAGCTTGCCAATGCCATTTCAGTTGGACCAGCGTTCGTACTGGACGTGCAGACCGCGTGAGACGACGATTCATCCAGTCCCAAACATGCTCAATGGGGGACAGATCCGGAGATCTTGCTGGCCAGGTAGTTGACTTACACCTTCTAGAGCACGTTGGGTGGCACGGGATACATGCGGACGTGCATTGTCCTGTTGGAACAGCAAGTTCCCTTGCCGGTCTAGGAATGGTAGAACGATGGGTTCGATGACTGTTTGGATGCACCGTGCACTATTCAGTGTCCCCTCGACGATCACCAGAGGTGTACGGCCAGTGTAGGAGATCGCTCCCCACACCATGATGCCGGGTGTTGGCTCTGTGTGCCTCGGTCGTATGTAGTCCTGATTGTGGCGCTCACCTGCACGGCGCCAAACACGCATATGACCATCATTGGCACCAAGGCAGAAGCGACTCTCATCGCTGAAGACGACACGTCTCCATTCGTCCCTCCATTCACGCCTGTCGCGACACCACTGGAGGCGGGCTGCACGATGTTGGGGCGTGAGCGGAAGACGGCCTAACGGTGTGCGGGACCGTAGCCCAGCTTCATGGAGACAGTTGCGAATGGTCCTCGCCGATACCCCAGGAGCAACAGTGTCCCTAATTTGCTGGGAAGTGGCGGTGCGGTCCCCTACGGCAGTGCGTAGGATCCTACGGTCTTGGCGTGCATCCGTGCGTCGCTGCGGTCCGGTCCCAGGTCGACGGGCACGTGCACCTTCCGCCGACCACTGGCGACAACATCGATGTACTGTGGAGACCTCACGCCCCACGTGTTGAGCAATTCGGCGGTACGTCCACCCGGCCTCTCGCATGCCCACTATACGCCCTCGCTCAAAGTTCGTCAATTGCACATACGGTTCACGTCCACGCTGTCGCGGCATGCTATCAGTGTTAAAGACTGCGATGTAGCTCCGTATGCCACGGCAAACTGGCTGACACTGACGGCGGCGGTGCACAAATGCTGCACAGCTAGCGTCATTCGACGGCCAACACCGTGGTTCCTGGTGTGTCCGCTGTGCAGTGAGTCTGATCATTGCTTGTACAGCCCTCTCGCAGTGTCCGGAGCAAGTGTGGTGGGTCTGACACACCGGTGTCAATGTGTTCTTTTTTCCATTTCCAGGAGTGTATGTTCATAGGACCTTTTTCCTGTATTTCCAGCTATGAATCCGTTCCTGCAGTTTGTTAGTTTTATTAATGTTCACCTTGTATATTGACCTCCGTGCGAGAATGCTGCGCTGATGAGAGAGAGGGCATGTATTCTTCAACGTCTCCTACTCGTCGTTGGGCATTGCAGAGAGACATCGCTAATGTCTGTGGTATCAATGTGCGTTGCTGAATTTGGTATGGTGACACGATCTTTGGACGATACCACAATAACCTTATCCCTATACTCGTGACACAATCGACGATGAACCTCGGCGGCACTGACTCCTTTCGCCTGCAGGAAGTGAATGACAAAACGTTCGTCTCAAATGATGGGAGGTAGTAGGGTGAAGCCGATTCTGAGCCATTTTGTTTGCAGGTAGCATGCATTCAGAGGCAAGCATACATTCAAGGACAAACCTGTTGCTATGTTGACAGATTTCCCCCTGGGGATAATTTGTCCTTATGAGAACCCCCCCCCCCCCCCCCCCTCTCCCTTCTTGAGCCTGACTGCTCTGGGAAAGCCTCAATCCCCACCCTCTCAGTGATACAAGCATATGTTTCATATTTAATTGACTAAATAACTAAATTGACCAATTAATTATCCCATTTCCCTTCTGGGAAATCCCCCAGCTCTCCCCTTCCCTGCTCCTTTCCTCCTCATAATCCCCATCTGGAAATCGGCAGGAAAAACATTCAGTCAGTGCTTGAGAGGAAGGATCTCATGATACGAAATTGAAATCAATGTAAATTACATAGCAGAGGATGTACTGCTTATTTATAAAACTCAATTTTCAGTGGTTGCATCTCTTTATTTGTGTGGGGAAAGCTCACAACCAGCAACTACATGTCCTAACTATGTAATTACACTGCTGTAGATTTGAGGTGCTGTCTTGTTGGAAAATTTTCGTATGTATGCTGACCTTGACATGCAGGTATTGACTGAGCTAGTGCACAATGCCACCTCCAGAGGATGTCCCACACCCACTCCCCTCCACTCTCCCACTTCTGTCTCTCCTGACATCAGGAAATTGGCAGGAAAAAATCTCAGTCTATGCTGGAGACGAAGAATTCATGAGACAAAATCCACATCAGAGTCAATAACAATAATATATTGATGCATATTATTTGATCAGTTTGTGGGAGACAGGGCTACCCCACTTGCGAAGAGCTCACTTCTACCCCCACTATCCATGATATAATAAATGTAAGCACCAAGGAATGGAAACAAGTGCAGTATATTAGCTGGCATTTTGGGCCTCCCATGCTGCGTCTGTCACCCAGGCACTGCCATGAATGTCGAAAATCGCCCAGTATCCTAATTACAGATCACGATACTAAATACCACCCACTGCGGACCAGAAGTCGACATCCTTTGATATTTGATGTCCCCGTTTTCTCTCAAGTGGCTACTTCCTGTTGTAGCACCTGTGTCTCAAACCTATGGACCAAGGTGACATGTCTACCTGCCTGAGGGATCTCTATTTGTTCTCGCAGCCCCCGACCAAAGAATCAGGTAGTGTCATTCCTCTGATCAGAAAATTCCAGACTAGGTTCCTGTCTCTGTCTCTATTAAGCGATTATTTCCTATTTGTGTGAACACATACATTGCCGAATGTGTCCAAATGCGCAGATGGAGTTTTTCATCCCTCCTCAGAATACTATGTTTTCGATGTGGCGAGATCTTTTAACGAAATTTCAATATCACACCTACAGAGGGAGAGATAGCCATTGTACTAAAATCAGTACTAAAACGACGGAAAAAAGAATGCTTGCCGGTACTAAAACTTTAAAAATGCTTTTCTTGGATCATGTGGTAAGTTTACACTGTTCATTTTCCACTATTTTGCACATGTTTTCCGCGTTCGACTTACGAAATTCATAACGTAACATTAAACATTTTTGTGACAGGAATATGCATTTCACCTCATTCAGGAGAAGAAATAAAACGTGTATTAAGACAAATTTCACCTGAAGATGGAGCATCCGAAACGCATCATGTAGTTAATAAAACACGAAAAAGTTGTGACTGAAGGCGTTGCTTAATTCATACCTCCAATGTTTAAAATCAGTTACATTACTGAATTTGTAAAGTGATATTAAGTTGATAAGAACAGATTTTTTTACCGGATTTTTACTGGATTTTCACAACAAGTAACGATACTTTAGCGATTTGAAAATGTTTGTGTGGTGCAGTTTCTTCTGTATTCGAAAATAGCTTATATAAAAGAAAGGAATCTACATTGTGTGTGAGAAATTCGAGGTGTATGGACAATATCTTCGTTTTGGATTGGGTAAAGTGGATTTCTTAACCTGTGGAGTCTTGGATGGGGTGGAACTGCAGTTAGAAATATATACTCAAGCTTGCTTGTCCCCCAGTATCTGTAGCCAGTGGCCAGCTGGAAGCGGCGGCTTAGCCTCACATGACTAGCTACCGGCTAGTCGGCTCCTGCCCACAGCTGTGGGGCAAATTCTCTGGTGCCCCTCAAGGAGTCCTCTGTGTAGCTGAATAGCGAACTAGTTAGTATGCTGGTAGAGCAGTGTCAGAAGTGGATGTGTGTGTGTTACATGAGAAGATTAAATATCATGAGGGTTTGCACAGGACGATTAGCCCCCTCACGTAAATTAGTGATAGTCTCTCCTATCTCTGAGCATTCAGTATGGCATGTGTGTGAATACTGGGAGATTGGTGCTTAATTGTTGATGCAGTTGACGCTCATGACACAGGCATTCAGACGTGGTGTGATGCAGTTGCGAGCCCAGTGGTGGACGGCAAGCTTCAAGCTTGTGAGTGTGTGCAACTGGAAGGGTTTTTTCGCCAGATATACGTGTGTGGTAAGGTGGAAACGCTGTGGTGGAGGATGGTGCTTGTGTTTTCAAATGTCAGTGCATACACGACTTCAGGTATATTTAGTGACACAGTTTATTTGTGGTAGAAATTTAACTATTTGATCTGCAAAGTGTTTGCGTGTGATTCTCAAATTCTGGACATATGTTTTCTGATGAAGGAGGATCATCATAAGGTGATGATCTACATCTACATCTACATCTACATCTACATGACTACTCTGCAATTCACATTTAAGTGCTTGGCAGAGGGTTCATCGAACCACAATCATACTATCTCTCTACTATTCCACTCCCGAACAGCGAGCGGGAAAAACGAACACCTAAACCTTTCTGTTCGAGCTCTGATTTCTCTTATTTTATTTTGATGATCATTCCTACCTATGTAGGTTGGGCTCAACAAAATATTTTCGCATTCGGAAGAGAAAGTTGGTGACTGAAATTTCGTAAAAAGCTCTCGCCGCGACGAAAAACGTCTATGCTGTAATGACTTCCATCCCAACTCGTGTATCATATCTGCCACACTCTCTCCTCTATAACGCGATAATACAAAACGAGCTGCCCTTCTTTGCACCCTCTCGATGTCCTCCGTCAATCCCACCTGGTAAGGATCCCACACCGCGCAGCAATATTCTAACAGAGGACGAACGAGTGTAGTGTAAGCTGTCTCTTTAGTGGACTTGTTGCATCTTCTAAGTGTCCTGCCAATGAAACGCAACCTTTGGCTCGCCTTCCCGACAATATTATCTATGTGGTCCTTCCAACTGAAGTTGTTCGTAATTTTAACACCCAGGTACTTAGTTGAATTGACAGCCTTGAGAATTGTACTATTTATCGAGTAATCGAATTCCAACGGAGTTCTTTTGGAACTCATGTGGATCATCTCACACTTTTCGTTATTTAGCGTCAACTGCCACCTGACACACCATACAGTAATCTTTTCTAAATCGCTTTGCAGCTGATACTGGTCTTCGGATGACCTTACTAGACGGTAAATTACAGCATCATCTGCGAACAGTCTAAGAGAACTGCTCAGATTGTCACCCAGGTCATTTATATAGATCAGGAACAGTAGAGGTCCCAGGACGCTTCCCTGGGGAACACCTGATATCACTTCAGTTTTACTCGATGATTTGCCGTCTATTACTACGAACTGCGACCTTCCTGACAGGAAATCACGAATCCAGTCGCACAACTGAGACGATACCCCATAGCTCCGCAGCTTGATTAGAAGTCGCTTGTGAGGAACGGTGTCAAAAGCTTTCCGGAAATCTAGAAATACGGAATCAACTTGAGATCCCCTGTCGATAGCGGCCATGATGAGTGCTTTAGGACGTCTATTTGACTACTGTAGTGCTGATGGGCTATTTGCTGTCATTTCTGACATCAAAATTGCGCCAGCTCTCCCTTTGTCACCAGCATTAGCCAATAGGAGCACACTATTCTCAGGAGTGATGAAACCCTCTGTCTGCATGATTGGGCACGTTCGTTCACACAGACAGGAAGTAGTCACTCGAGAGAGACAGAGACAAGAAGTTAGTCTGGAATTTACTGATCAAAGGAATGCCACAACCTGTTTCTTTGCTCAGAGGCTGTGAGAACATATGGAGGTCCCTCGAGTGTGTCCAATAGAAAGTAGCCACATTAGAGAGAACAGGGGTATCGAACAACAAAGGGTGCTGAATTACAGTCCATGGTCAGTTGTATTTAGTTTCATGATCTGAAGACATTGGGCGGTTTTCGACCTCTGTGGTAGCTCCCGGACGACAGACACACTGCGGGCGGTACAAAAACAGCAGCTAATATACCGCACTTGATTCAATTCCTAGGTGCATATAGCTATTACATCATGCAAAGTGGGTGTGACGCGAGCTCTACCCAAGTGTGGGAGCCCTGTCTGTCACAAACATGTCAGATAAAGAATGTGCATCAATATTGACATTGGTTTGAATTTCGTGTCATGACATCTTTCCTCTCCAGCATAGACTGTCCTTCTTATGCGTGTCCAGATTGGAGGGGGAGGGAGAAATTGGGTATAGGAGGGGGTGTGGGACGTCTTCTGGTGGTGGCATTGTGCACTAGCTCAGTCGATCCCTCCACGTCAAGGAGAGCACACATACTAAACTTTTACAGCAAGACAACACCTCCAACATGGAGCAGTATAATTACATAATTAGGGCATGTAGTTTGTGGTCGACAGCTTTCTCAACAAATAAAGAGATCCAATCCCTGAAAACTGAATTTTATAAATAAACTGTGTATGTTCTGCTATACAGTTGACATTGATTTCAATTTTGTGTCATGAGATCCTTCCTCTCCAACACAAATAGAATCGTTTTCCTGCCAATTTACAGGTGAGGGTGAGAAGGGGGCGTGTGAAGCGGCGGGAGGGTGTAATTAATTGATCAATTAATTAGTCAAATAATTTGATATGAAGAGTGTGCTTGTATCAGAAAGGTGGGAGGGGCTGGAATTCTCCCGGAGCGGTGGGGGTGATAGAGGGGGAGAGGTGGGGGATTTCTCATAAGGACAGGTTATCCCCAGGGATTTATAAATCAAACACTAGAGGTCATGAACCAGTTAACAGACCAATTGGTTCGTGCGTGAATGTATGATTGCCCCTGAATGTATGGAACCCACACAAAAGATGGCCCAGGATCAGCTTTAGCCTACAGCTGTGGGATTTACAGTAATACCACCCACTTCAGTCCCTTGCTACTTATATACCGATGAAGGTAACATAGTGATGACCGACGCAACATGACCTTTGAAGTTACAGCCGTGCAAGTGCCATGAAGTTACAAGCATTAGTCTCTTTTTTAATAGCCAACCAGAGGATAATTTACGAATAATCTTCGCATGAATAAGCTGACTGAGTAGAATCTTAGTCAGCCCCTTGAAGAGTTCTTTTGGAACGTTGTAGAGCTGATACAAAGCCATCGTGTGATCCTTAGCTACTGATTTGAGTGATAGAAGCGAAGTACAGGACAGTAGACTGCCCAGGTTCTGAGCTACGGGTGTCGACTAATGTTAGTTCCGTTATTAACGGCAAAACAGTGTGGAGAGTTCCCCACAAATGCTTCTGGAAGCACGTGCTACTAGTCAGTATGTACTACATGCTACGTATTTATTCAGAATGAGACGAATATATACGTGTGTTCTTGTGGCGGGGTAGAACGCTAGTTCTTTCCCTGAAGGTAATGTTTCTTTAGGAGTTGGGTTTTGGGGGGAGGGAGATGGTTCTTCCCAGTGCCCTCTCCGCCCCCGCCCACCTCCATCACGACTGGGTACGCACGTGATGAAGTGGTATATATGTGCTAGTCGATTGTATGTAATCAGAGCAATAAGAGGAGTCGGCATGGAGATGTGACAGATGGACCGAAAGGAACTATCATTTCTGAAAGTGTGCATGACCACACCGTGAATGAAGCTGCAAGATTTGTTGCTGCATCAATGCAGACTGTCCAACGTGTGTGTAATGGAGTACCCTTTGCAACCATGTAACACGGCAAAGCAACATGGTCGTAAAAAGATTCTAACCGACAGGAAATGAAGCAGTGTATCGCGCTACGTTAATAACAGTCGGTTTCAGGCCCATCTTAACCGGTTTCCGCAGAAACATTCCAAACGGAACTGCGAGGAGTGGACATTTACAGTTGGTTGCCTCGCAAAGTTCTCAGCTGACAGCTTCACATGAAGCTGCACGTCTTCGGTGGGCCAAACAACGCCGAGACAGTGTAGTAGACGACTGGAGGCAGTAGTTTGGTCCGACAAGTTTTGCAGCTTTTCAAATGATGCGAGAAGGCGCTTACACTGGGAGTTCAATGAGACATTTAACTTGCAGATTGGTTTTGGATGGAGGTCATTTTGTGAGGTTTTACAAAAATGCTTCAAATGGCTCTGAGCACTATGGGACTCAACATCTATGGTCATCAGTCCCCTAGAACTTAGAACTACTTAAACCTAACCTAAGGACATCACACAACACCCAGTCATCACGAGGCATAGAAAATCCCTGACCCCGCCGGGAATCGAACCCAGGAACCCGGGTGTGGGAAGCGAGAACGCTACCGCATGACCACGAGCTGCGGACTGAAGTTTTACCATAGCATGTCTTACCACGACTTGTGTCCTCTATTTCAAGTTTCCGTGAACATAGACCAGGATTTTTGAACTGCGTTCATAAATTAGTTATACAAAAGTAACCTTTAATTGTGAAATCAGATCCGATGATCTGACAGTTTCGAGGCTCGGGCGTTACCACAAAATTCAACATCTTCCAAGATGACAACAATCGTGTTCTCACGGCTGCAGAAATACCGCACGTGCACGGTTTTACGAATAGTCAACTATCCTATCCCGCTAAATCACCCTATCAAAATCGTACAGGAAAATGTTTAGCATTATTTGGAGAAGTGGTTGGAACATAGGAATCAACATCCCTTCAACTTGTTAACTCTACGGGATCTAATCATCAATGTATGTCTTCATCTGGATATGACACGCCTGAATAAATCTGTGACTCTCTTCTTTGCCGATGTAAGGCCGTTATCAAAGTTGGAGGCAGAGTTACCCTTAGGGTACATTTTTGACCAGTGTGCTTATTTTTCTACTTAAAATATATCTTTTGACACGATAATATATTTACGTTTTATTCCACATACTCGCAAAGCAGTTATGAAATGAGGACGACCTTCTATCAGCAGTTTTACTAAGTGTTTACAAAAGGACATCAACTTTGTTTTCGCAGTTTTACTAGTGCTCCGATTTGCTTCATTGTAGCTTCTGTGGTGCGGACGAATTCAGTAACATCAGCGTGTAGCAGAACCATCGAGATTTAATAAGAGGAGATGGTACCGCAGATTTACGCCGTACGTCGCTTTGAAGTCGGCGCCCCCATGTTAGATGCCCAAAACATTAGAAGACTGAAGTTTGAGATTGTTTCTCGTTCTTAATTTCTATCGCATGCACACAAAAGTTCAATAAAAACGTTACAGTGCTCTCGTGAATGACTCAGCTTTACAAAGGCATTTCCAGGCTTTTTTCAAGTTTTAAATGGATATTTGATAGAGTAACACGGCGCATTTTGCCTCATTAACGTAACCTTCTTTTTGTTATAGGTTTTGAATAGCCAAGAAGAGAAATACGTGATATGAAATAGCTGCTTTCGTAATCCAGCATTTTCTTAATACGGACTGACGAAACTGATTTTCGGTTCATATCCTATTCCACAAAATGCTGAGAACATGTTTTGCTATGTCTCATCGGTTTCCAGTCTTTCAGTTTGACAGTGTTCACCAAAAGAGCTTTTCGAGCTGGAGTGATAGGAAATCTAAAATCAAATGACAGAAATAAAAACCCCTACAATAAAAGTAAACAGCGCAAGCAAAATTCGTGTATATAAAATATCGCTTGAACCTTTATCACTGTAGTCTATATTCAAAACATCCGTAAACCACGCAAGCGGGCATGTTTGATCAAAACATTTTCACCAGAAGCTAATTTTTGGGGCGATCGACACTGCGGACGTCTGCTTCAACTCTGTGAGGTCATGACACCTCCCCTTATTCTACCTCCATGGGAAGAGCAAACAAGAAATCGCCGAAGTAATTATCTGCATGCTTTTCTGAAAAGAACATAAGAATCCCCTGTTGTTGTTGTTGTGGTCTTCAGTCCTGAGACTGCTTTGATGCAGCTCTCCATGCTACTCTATCCTGTGCAAGCTTCTTCATCTACCAGTACCTACTGCAACCTACATCCGTCTTAATCTGCTTAGTGTATTCATCTCTTGGTCTCCAGTATTTACCCTCCACGCTGCTCTACAATAGGAAATTGGTGACCCCATGATGCCTCAGAACATGTCCTACCAACCGATCCCATCTTCTGGTAAAGTTGTGCCACAAACTCCTCTTCTCGCCAATTCTATTCAATATCTCCTCATTAGCTATGTGATCTACCCATCTAATCATTAGCATTCTTCTGTAGCACTACATTTCGAAAGCTTCTATTCTTTTCTTGTCTAAACTATTTATCGTCCATGTTCCACTCTCATACGTGGCTACACTCCATACAAACACTTTCAGAAACGACTTCCTAACACTTAAGTCTATACTCGATGTTAACAAATTTCTCTTCTTCTGAAAGGCTTTCCTTGCCATTGCCAGTCTACATTTTATATCCTCTCTACTTCGACCATCATCAGTTATTTTTCTCCCCAAATAGCAAAACTCCTTTACTATTTTAAGTGTCTCAGTTCCTAATCTAATTCCCTGAGCATCACCTGACTTAATTCGACTACCTTCCATTATCCTTGTTTTGCTTTTGTTGATGTTCATCTTATATCCTCCTTTCAAGACACTATCCCTCCCATTCAACTGCTCTTCCAAGTCCTTTCCTGTCTCTGATATAATTACAATGTCATCGGCGAACCTCAAAGTTTTTATTTCTTCTCCATGGATTTTAATACCTACTCCGAATTTTTCTTTTGTTTCCTTTACTGCTGCTCAATATACGGATTGAATAACATCGGGGAGAGGCTACAACACTGTCTCACTCCCTTACCAACCACTGCTTCCCTTTCATGTCCCTCGACTCTTATAACTGCCTTCTGGTTTCTGTACAAATTGTAAATAGTTTTTCGCTCCCTGTATTTTACCCCTGCCACCTTCAGCATTTGAAAGAGAGTATTCCAGTCAACATTGTCAACAGCTTTCTCTGAGTCTACAAATGCTAGAAACGCAGGATTGCCTTTCCTTAATCTTTCTTCTAAGATAAGTCATAAGGTCAGTATTGCCTCAAGTGTTCCGATATTTCTACGGAATCCAAACTGATCTTCCCCGAGTCGGCTTCTACTAGTTTTTCCATTCGTCTGTAAAGAATTCGCGTCAGTATTTTGCAGCCGTGACTTATTAAAATGATAGCTCTGTAATTTTCACATCTGTCAACACCTGCTTTCTTTCGGATTGGAATTAATATATTCTTCTGGAACTCTGACGGTATTTCGCCGGTCTTATACATCTTGCTCACCAGATGGTAGAGTTTTGTGAGGACTGGCTCTCCCAAGGTCGTCAGTAGTTCCAATGGAATGTTGTCTACTCTCGGGCCCTTGTTTCGGCTTAGGTCTTTCAGTGCATTGTTAGACTCTTCACGCAGTATCATATTTCCCAAGAATCCCCAATACGTTACTTAATACATACGTTGTTCTGTTATTGCAAGAAAAGTACGCTATTATCAATAGTGAAAACTGCTATTGAAACATTATATTTCCTCACTTGATGAAATGAGGAAAAGTGGTTTCTTGGAGACAGTTGGTATTTCTGTAATTGTTCTGTATCATGATATACACTATGTGATCAAAAGTATCCGGACATCTGGCTGAAAATGACTTACAAGTTAGTGGCATCCTCCATCGGTAATGCTGGAATTCAATGTGGTGTTGGCCCACACTTATCCTTAATGACAGCTTCCACTCTCGCAGGCATACGTTCAATGAGGTGCTAAGGTTTCTTGGGGAATGGCACCCCATTCTTCACGGAGTGCTGCACTGGGCAGAGGTATCGATGTCGGTCGGTGAGGCGTGGCACGAAGTCGGCGTTCCAAAGCATCCCAAAGTGTTCTATAGAACATCAGGTCAGGACTCTGTGCAGGCCAGTCCATTACAATGATGATATTGTCGTGTAACCACTCCGACACAGACCGTGCATTATGAACAGGTGCTTGATCATGTTGAAAGATGCTGTCGCCTCCCCGAATTCCTCTTCAACGGTGGGAAGAAGCTGCTTAAAATGTCAATGTAGGCCTGTGTTGTGATAGTGCCACGCAGTCGGCATGTGTGGCCGAGTGGTTCTAGGAGCTTCAGTCTAGAACCGCGCAATCTCTACGGTCACAGGTTCGAATCCTCCCTCGGGCATGGATGTGTGTGATATCCTTAGGTTAGTTAGGTTTAAGTAGTTTTAAGTTCTAGGGGACTTATGACCTCAGATGTTGAGTCCCGTAGTGCTCAGAGCCATTTTTAGTGCCACGTAAAAGAACAAGGGGTGCAAGTCACCTCCATGAAAAACAGGATCACACCGTTACACAAACGCCTGCACACTACACACGCTGGCTGACTGGCAGATGACGTTCACCGGGCATCCGCCGTTCCCACACCCTGCCATCGGATCGCCACATTGTGTGCCGTGATTCGTCACAAAACACAACGTTTCCCTACTGTTCAATCGTCCAATGTTTACGCTCGTTTCACCAAGCGAGGTGTCGTTTGGCATTTACAAGGTGTTTCAAAAATGACCGGTATATTTGAAACGGCAATAAAAACTAAACGAGCAGCGATAGAAATACACCGTTTGTTGCAATATGCTTGGGACAACAGTACATTTTCAGGTGGAGAAACTTTCGAAATTACAGTAGTTACAATTTTCAACAACAGATGGCGCTGCAAGTGATGTGAAAGGTATAGAAGACAACGCAGTCTGTGGGTGCGCCATTCTGTATGTCGTCTTTCTGCTGTAAGCGTGTGCTGTTCACAACGTGCAAGTGTGCTGTGGACAACATGGTTTATTCCTTAGAACAGAGGATTTTTCTGGTGTTGGAATTCCACCGCCTAGAACACAGTGTTGTTGCAACAAGACGAAGTTTTCAACGGAGGTTTAATGTAACCAAAGGACCGAAAAGCGATACAATAAAGGATCTGTTTGAAAAATTTCAACGGACTGGGAACGTGACGGATGAACGTGCTGGAAAGGTAGGGCGACCGCGTACGGCAACCACAGAGGGCAACGCGCAGCTAGTGCAGCAGGTGATCCAACAGCGGCCTCGGGTTTCCGTTCGCCGTGTTGCAGCTGCGGTCCAAATGACGCCAACGTCCACGTATCGTCTCATGCGCCAGAGTTTACACCTCTATCCATACAAAATTCAAACGCGGCAACCCCTCAGCGCCGCTACCATTGCTGCACGAGAGACATTCGCTAACGATATAGTGCACAGGATTGCTGACTGCGATATGCATGTGGGCAGCATTTGGTTTACTGACGAAGCTTATTTTTACCTGGACGGCTTCGTCAATAAACAGAACTGGCGCATATGGCGAACCGAAAAGCCCCATGTTGCAGTCCCATCGTCCCTGCATCCTCAAAAAGTACTGGTCTGGGCCGTCATTTCTTCGAAAGGAATCATTGGCCCATTTTTCAGATCCGAAACGAATACTGCATCACGCTATATGGACACTCTTCGTGAATTTGTGGCGGTACAAACTGCCTTAGACGACACTGCAAACACCTCGTGGTTTATGCAAGATGATGCCCGGCCACATCGCACGGCCGACGTCTTTAATTTCCTGAATGAATATTTCGATGATCGTGTGATTGCTTTGGGCTATCCGAAACATACAGGAGGCGGCGTGGATTGGCTTCCCTATTCGCCAGACATGAACCCCTGTGACTTCTTTCTGTGGGGACACTTGAAAGATCAGGTGTACCGCCAGAATCCAGAAACAATTGAACAGCTGAAGCAGTACATCTCATGTGCATGTGAAACCATTCCGCCAGCCACGTTGTCAAAGGTTTCGGGTAATTTCATTGAGAGACTACGCCATATTATTGCTACGCATGGTGGATACGTGGAAAATATCGTACTATAGAGTTTCCCAGACCGCAGCGCCATCTGTTGTCGACAATTGTAACTACTGTAATTTCGAAAGTTTGTCTGCCTGAAAATGTACTGTTGTCCCAAGCATATTGCAACAAACGGTGTATTTCTATAAGTTACATTCGTTACCTCGTGTTCCCTCGCGCTCGGTCTAGTTTGATCGCTTGTTCACTGGTACGAATTAGTGGTGGCGAACCCTGGCGTGTTGTCTGTGGAAAGCTGGCTGTAAATGCACACGATGCATTTATTTAGTCGTTGTTTATACAGAGCGTCTCAAATACTTAATACAAAATTAATTACTATTGATACAGACTTCTGTTAAAATAAATAATTCAAAATATGGCACTGTTTTGCCTACGGTATTATCTACCTTCTATTTTGTTACAACACATTAGCTTGCGAAATATTTCCGTTTTATAAATTGAATAATTAATTCTCTCGAACTTTTTAATGACATTACTGAACTGTTTCTTTCCGCCATGAATCTAATTTCTGCTCGATGTATTTTTGTGCGGAATTTTAATTTTTAAATGTTTTTTATTCCAGCCTTTGGTCACAGTATCATTTTTTTTACGATGAACGGTTTCAGCCAGTAATGACCATCCTCAGGTCTTTTCTACACCATGTCCTAAAGTGATAAGCCGGCTGGTGTGGCCGAGCGGTTCTAGGCGCTTCACTCTGGAACCGCGCTACCGCTACGGTCGCATGATCGAATCATGGCTCGGGCATGGATGTGTGTGATGTCCTTAGGTTAGTTAGGTTTATGTACTTCTAAGTTCTACTTCTAAGTTCTAGGAGACTGATGACCTCAGTTGCTAAGTCCCATAGTGCTCAGAGCCATTTGAACCATTTTTTGAACCTAAAGTGATAAGGCCGTAATGGCATTGTCAAAACATTTAAATGTGCTCAGCACAGCATCGTCACATAGATCTAAAATAAGGTGTAGAATAGGCCACATCGTCCTCAAAGTCATTTTTGCAAGTGGCTATGAAGTTTAACTTTTGATTGAATTCTATAAAATTTTATCTAAAGGTATTAGAATAAAAGGCAATCAAAAATAAGACCTGAGTCGAACGAGAACAGCTAAAATTAACAGAACTTGTAAAGACAAGCTCATTTGCGAAAATTATACCTCCATATTCTATGCAAACACTTTCAATTCGTTATTTACGGACATTTAGAGTAGTGGTTTGTAATCTTCCTGAGACCATAGGGCCTGAGTGCAATCATATATTTGTTAGTGTCACCCCCAATCCCCCAACAACTTGGAGAAAGCATTTTCTTGATATAAATAATCATATGTGATGTATATGTCTCATTTTTACTGTCACAGATATAGGGTAACAAATATTGAACTATATAAAAAAAACATAAATTAGTTATGAACTACGGCGTGCACCGGCTTTATTCAACATGTAAACGTCACTATAGATAGTCGGATTTAGCTTATGACATGTTCGATGTGCCTGCCATCCTTCGCAATGATGTAGCGCAGACGATTAGCGAAATTCTGCATGACCAACTGTAGTGTCGGAACATCGATGCCGTCGATAACCTCTTGAATGGCTGTTTTCAGCCTAGAAATGGTTTTGGGGTTATTGCTGTGCATCTTGTCTCTAATATAGCCCTCGGAAAGGTGGCGAATGTGGCGGCCATTCGAGGCCCTTTGCCTGTGGGCTCTGGGTACCCGGCAGCCTGAATACGGTCCCCATAGGGCTCCTCCAGAACATCAAACATCCTCCAGCTTTCAAGGGGTCGAGCTCCGTCATGTATGAACCACATCTTATCGAAGTCAGGGTCACTTTGAATAATGAGGATGAAATCATCTCCCAAAACCTTCATGTTCCGTTCGGTAGTCACCGAGCCACCAAGAAAAATGTCTCCGATTTTTCAGTGACTGGACATTGCGCACAGAAGTCACACGTTGAGGGTGGAGAGACATTTCGATCGCGAAATGCGCCAATTTTGCTTATTGATAAACTCAGCCAAATGAAAGTGGGCTAAACTAAACCATGCGCATACTTATTTCCATCATTCCCCCTGCCAATCGTGCAGTTTGAACGTCCTAATGCATACCGTTAAGAAGTTATGACGATTTTATTTCATATTGTTCAAGAATTGTCGCCCTGTACACGACAAAGTACAAAAATGGTTCAAATGGCTCTGAGCACTATGGGACTTCACATCTGAGGTTATCAGTCCCCTAGACTTAGAACTACTTTAACCTAACTAACCTAAGGATATCACACATATCCATGCCCGAGGCAGGATTCAAACGTGCGGCCGCAGCGGTCGCGCGGTTACGGACTGAAGTGCCTAGAACCGCTCGGCCACACCGTCCGGCGACAAAGTACAAAGTATGTGTGCTGAGTGTGGACTATGTGAGGAAGATGTTGTTCATACGTACCTTTTTCAAGCCATTATTGCCGCCACACTGCGTCGTTTGTTGATGCTTGAATTTGAAAAAAAAAAAAAAAAAAGATAACTTATGTAATACTATTGCAGTCTTACGCAACAGTGATAACTGCAATGATTTTCTAGTTTCATAACCAAACACAATAGAACTCTCTTTTTTATCACTGAAAAAACTTCATTTTACCTCTCAGAGGGCAATTACCCGTATGGTAACCATTGATTTAGAGGATCTTCGTGAAATGCAGCCCATTGACAAAGAGAAACAATAGCCCAAAAATATTTGTTGGAGCAGTAAAGTAGTCCGTGCACCAGACAAATAAAAACGACACCGATCATACGACAACAGTGGCAAAATATGTCATGAGGAATACTTATTGTTCTGGTTTTTAGAACATCTGTCTTCTGAATGGTATGACACAACCCTCCAATATTTCCTCTCCTGTAACAAACCTTTCTTCTCAGAGCAGCACGCAAACCCACTGTTCTCTGTTATTTGTCAGATACAATGAATCATGGTCTTCCTCTGCCACCCTTGCCCTTTACTTTTTCGTCGAGTACCATGGAAGTCGTTCCTCAAAGTCTCAGCAAATGTTCCATCGTCCTTTCTCTTCTTCTCGTTAACGTTTTCACACATTCCTTTCCCAGCCGATATGACGAGACTACTTAACTTTTAATGTCCTTCTTTGACATCACTTCTTAAACGTTTCGGTTCTCTTCTTTTTCAGTTCTCTTACAGTCCATGATTCACCTCTTTACAAATACACAAGTCACAATTTCTCTCTCACACTAAGGCCTGTGTCTCATAGTAGTAGACTTCTTTCGACTCCGAACGCCCTCTCTGTGCAAAAGAAAAATTACCTGAAGTAACAAGTTGTGAAAAAACTGCTATTGGCGTACTTTTAATAATTTTACAGAGAATTAACAACACATCACGTGTAGTATCATACATGCAACTATCAGTGTACAACACCGTTGCATCGTCCACAACATTCTTATTTTAAACCTTCAGGTAAAATCTGTAATATTCCGCTTAAAACGTACGCAAAGGCAAATATATTATGCGCTGACCGAAAAAAGCAAAATATTTAAATCTTAAATCCAACTGAGATAATACATAGCAAATTTGAAAAAAAATATAGAAAGTTTTTAAAATTTTATATTTGATTATTCATTTTTTTCTTTATTTACAGGTGTTCTATCAGCTGATGACGTTGGTCTTATACACTGCGGCACATATAGAAATTTTCTTATTCAGTCCTTTTTTAAAAGAATACTTTAACGTTTCAAGCTGAGTCACTGTATTACGGCTTAAATGATTTGCACTGCCTCAAAACTATCGAAGTTAACTTTTATCACTTTATTTATACTGTATGAACATAACTACGTACTCAGTTATTAAAGGGGGATATGACACACATATGATTAAAATTAAGTGTGCGTAGCGTGTCCGAGAATTGATCAGGGCTCTTTCAACCGTCCTTTGGATGTATACCTTCATCTATTTTTCGCAGGACAGCGTTCAGGACAGCGTTCAGTGTACAGCGTAGAATACACTGTTCTTGTATATCATTTTCTTAGTATTTGGTGTGACATATCTTGGGGTCAGCACCATGTTACATTTGTAGTGCATATAATACATGCAACAAATTTATGTTAGTACATTTATTATTATTTTGAGGTTTTCCTCATTACAGAGGCTTATCTCCAACATAATAATTTACTTGAAAATTACAATACAAACAATAACCGTTCTTAAACTATATTCTCAAAATATTTCTCCAGGTGTTTCGATCTTGTGTGTCTTCTTCCTCTGCGCCCATTCTCCTCATTGTGTGCTATACATTTTGGATCCAGGTGGTCATGGGACGTCCTCTTCTTCTCCCCTCCGGTTCCCACTCCAGTATCAAGTTTGGTATTCTGGTTTTCTCCATTCGTCGTACATACCCGTACCACTGTAATTTCTTCCTATCCATTACGTCATATATTCTTTCTTTTATTTCCATTCTCCTTATTACTTCGGTGTTCCTTATCTTTTCTATCCTGGAGATTCTTGCCGATCTTCTCCAAAAGTCCATCTCTAAAGCTTGTAATTTTTTAATGTTCTTCATGTTAATTGTCCAGCTCTCCGTTCCATACAGAACCACACTCTCTAATATGGATTTATATATTAATTTTTTAGTTCTGCTCATTACATTACTGCTCCATAAGACTGAGTTAAGCATCCCAGTGACCCTCCGTCCGCTACTAATTCTTTTATTGATTTCTGACTCTGATTTTCCTTCGATTTCTAAAATGGATTCCAAATAACAGAAAGTGTTTATCTTTTTGATTTTCTTTCCTTCAATGTATAGCTCATCTGAATCATTAGTCAAGTATTCTGTTTTTTGGTAATTAATCTTCAAACCACAAGTTTTGTATGCTACTGCTAGTTGATTGCACATATAGTTAGCATCCTCCCCATCTTGTGCTACGACTACTTGATCATCAGCAAATAATAAATGATGTAGGCAAACTCCATCTCTTATTTCTAATGCCATACTATTACATTTACGAGACCATGTTCTAAGGCTAATATCTATATAGATTTTAAATAATGATGGTGACATGGGACAGCCCTGTAAAAGGCCTTTGCTTGTTCTAAATTTCTGTGAAAGTTTATTACCAACTTTCACTTGGCAAATGTTGTCTTTATACATCTGTTGTATTATTTTAATCAAGGAAGGGTTTATGTTTGCCATATGTAGTGCTCTCCAAAGTAATTTTCTGGGAACAGTGTCATGCGCTTTTTCTAGATCTATGAAAATTAATCCTATATTTTTTGATTTTTCCCTATGTTTCTCCAAAATCTGTCGTAATGTGAAAATATGGTCTACACATGATCTCCCAGCCGTGAATCCACATTGTTTTTCTTGGGTTCTAAAATTTTTTCCAGTTTGTTTTAAATTACTTTTGCAAAATTTCTCATTAATGTGTTTGTAACACAAATTCCTCGATAGTTGGAACAACTGTACTAACAAATGTTAGTACATACAGAGAAAATATTAGTTGATAGTATATCGTAATAACATGACGTGGCCAATAAATACACGCAGACTATTGGAAAACAGTATAAATAACAGTAAAAATACATTAATTTATTATGGAATGATATTGCGACATCACCTTCTCGTGAAACGATGGTTTTTTAAAAGTAAGCAATAAGCAATGAGAAAATATGACACTGTTGCTCAACAGGCAGTCTGTGGTATGCTACAGAAGTTCTCCGTGGGAATAGGCACTGAATTACATGTGCAGGTTGCAACCTCTTATAAATTATATTATTATTTTATTATCTTCTGCGTATTATGATAGACAGTGGATGTGTTAGAGGAAAATTAGTGGTTCACGTTGCTTAGTCTGTTACACAAAATCACTTGTAATGGTCATTTAACTCACACGAAAGAAATATTTGATTTAAGCAATTTTCTGATGTTGACTCGCATAGAGAAATAAGAGAATATCTGATTATTCATTATTTGGTTTGGAAACTATAGTAGTAGCCGTACCTGCAGAAAAAATTTCCCGATTTCCTTCCGCCTAGTATGCAAACAACTGCTGCTCATAAATGCCCAAACGTGTTTCAATACCATTTGGCCATCATCATTAAATACTGTTATTCAGTTCTATGCAATGTAAGAATTTTTAAAATATCATTTTTCTAACTAAACTAAGGGTGAAAACAGTTTTTGTCTAATGTTGTTATTACCCAGATTTTTTCTACATTGCTGGCCTCTGCAGGACCGTCTGTACGATATTGGATATTGGTTGCTTGTCATCCGCACTTATGTGATGTCACTGTGAGTTTGGGTGACGTGTTAACAGATCAATGTATCTATAAAAGTAATTTTCTTGCCCGAGAATATTTCGCGAATATATCTTGCGATTACTTACAGTTACTTTCGAAATACCCATTCTCATATGCAGGCTGATCTGTTACAGTAGTGAACGAACAAATATTATAAGTTACATCTTTTTGCAGAATTTTGCTCTCAAGTTATACTTTTTCATTTTACAAAATGCAGTGTTTATGGTGCTACTATTCTGTACACCTCCTTTAATGTGTTAAATACTGTCCGACTGCATATTGCAGTGTAGTCGTTTATAATCTGTTTTCCTTCTGATAATGCCTCCTGTACGTAGAACTGTAAGTTGTAAGTTTATAGTATACACTGTGGTTGGATTTTAATATTTTCAGATCTGTTTCTATTTTAGATTGGTGGTGATTGTGGGTTGTTAAGTGGTCAGAGAATGTGGTGTGGAAGCTGTTACTTTTTTAGAGTCTGTAACGCATATCGTATGGTGGTGGTTGTGGAAGTTTCTGTGGTGGAAGTGAATACTTATTATTGACGTAAGGTATCCTTGTCGTAAGTGGCATGCGTAAGCTGTGGATGCAAATATTTACACTACTGGCCAATAAAATTGCTACACCACGAAGATGACGTCCTACAGACGCGAAATTTAGCCGACAGGAAGAAGATGCTGTGATATGCAAATGATTAGCTTATTAGAGCACTCACACGCCGACATGAGGAAAGTTTCCAATCGATTTCTCATACACAGACAGCAGCTGACCGGCGTTGCCTCGTGAAACGTTGTTGTGATGCTTCGTGTAAGGAGGAGAAATGCGTACCATCACGTTTCCGACTTTCATAAAGGTCGGATTATAGCTTATCGCGATTGCGGTTTATCGTATGGCGACATTCCTGCTCGCGTTTGGTCGAGATCCAATGACTGTTAGCAGAATATGGAATCGGTGGGTTCAGGAGGGTAATACGGAATGCCGTGCCGGGTCCCAACGGCCTCTAGCAGTCGAGATGACAGGCATCTTATGCGCATGGCTGTAACGGATCGTGCAGCACGTCTCGATCCCTGAGTCAACAGATGGAGACGCTTGCACAACAACCATCTGCACGAACAGTTCGACGACGTTTGCAGCAGCATGGTCTATCAGCTCGGAGACCCTGGCTGTGGTTATCCTTGACGCCGCATCACAGACAGGAGCGCCTGCAATGGCGTACTCGACGACGAACCTGGGCACACGAATAGCAAAACGTCATTTTTTCCGATGACTCCAGGTTCTGTTTACAGCATCATGATGGTCGCATTCGTGTTTGGCGACATCGCGGTGAACGCACATTGGAAGCATGTATTCGTCATCACCATACTGGCGTATCACCCGGCGTGATGGTATGGGGTGCCGTTGGTTACACGTCTCGGTCACCTCTTGTTCGCATTGACGGCACTTTGAATACTGGACGTTACATTTCAGATGTGTTACGACCCGTGGCTCTACCCTTCATTCCATCCCTGCGAAACCCTACATTTTAACAGGATAATGAACGACCGCATGTTGCAGGTCCTGTACGGGCCTTTCTGGATACAGAAAGTGTTCGACTGCTGGCCTGCCCAGCACAGTCTCTAGAACTCTCACGAACTGAAAACGTCTGGTCAGTGGTGGCCGAGCAACTGGCTCGTCACAGTAAGCCACTCACTACTCTTGATGAACTGTGGTATCGTGTTGAAGCAGCATGGGCAACTGTACCTGTACACGCCATCCAAGCTCTGTTTGACTCAATGCCCAGGCGTATCAAGGCCGTTATTGCGGCTAGGTGGTTATTCTGGGTACTGATTTCTCATGATCTATGTACCCAAATTGCGTGAAAATGTAATCACATGTCAGTTCTAGAATAATATATTTGTCGAATGAACACCCGTTTATCATCTGCATTTCTTCTTGGTGTAGCAGTTTTAATGGCCAGTAATGTATTATTGTTGTAAGGTATCCTTGCCGCATGTGGAATGCGTAAGCCATGAGCTTCTTGGAGAGAGGGAGGCTAGTTATATTTTTTCTGTACTCGCGATTTTTCTGTCCTACTCGGCGTACGTAGAATACAGAGTACGAGAACAAAAAGGCAGTTCCTGCTGTTGATGACGGTGGAGTTCACGAAGTGAACGGCTAGCCGGAGGCAGAATCCAGACCGTAGCGAAAGTCGTAAGCGTGTGCAAGCAGTCCTGGGAGCAATCCGAATAGAGAAACGTAAACACAAACAAGGTCATGCACCCTACCACCGTTGGCGCCTACTAGGAAAAGTTTACAGGACCAGTATATGGCAAACATACTCGACCGCCTACAGTAGGACTAACAAGTGGAGATCCAGGGTTGGGAAATGAAGTTCGGAGTGGGACGGCGCGTGTTTTGCAGCACTACCCCATAGAGTTACAATGCCCGAGCCATACGGCCAGATGGCCAGCCATTCACGAGAAAAACAGTCCGAAACTTTGAGTCCTACCGTATATAATACCCATGCGTCCGCTCACTGAACCGAATGGCGCGGGTCCGATGCAACATTGGTAACAATTCGTACTTCGTATTTTCAAATTATCTATTTGCTTTTCCTTATTAAAAAAATACAATGGCGTTCAAATTGAAAACTTTTGCTCTTTCAACATTTTCAGCTTTTCCAACCAAATTATTTCCTTCAGATATTGGTTCGTATTGTATACTGACAATATTTCATTTCTATCATGTATATTATGCATAACATCCGTCGAACACGACTAGTTCAGGTACACGATCGACTTCAATGTCATGAGACCGCTATAAACGACGGTCCCCACAAAGGGAGAGCGAAGGGATTGCCGCGCAACCGCGCTCCCTGCAGTACAAACAGGGAAGGAGGACCTAGCAGTTGCTTTTGCGCGCTTGGAACGAGTACAGACCTAGCAGCTGCTTTTGCGCGCTTGGAACGAGTACACGTGTGTGAACGTTTTTCCGGTTGCTAACGTTTTGTGGTTACAGTGCTTCGAAGTGAACACACCGCGATTTCTGAAGGACTTGCGGAAGATATTACACAGCGAAAAATCGAAGTTGCTGATTAAAGATGCAGTTACCAATTTCAATGCACTGCTGGTTGAAACGATTTACTAGCGCCTGAAGGTTCGCCGTCAATTCCACACGAAGCTATGCTGATGGCACAGAAGTTGTACAACACTGTGATAGATTTCTTGAGTGAAAACACTATCGTGGTTGATGAAGAGTTACTTCAGGAGAATGAAGGTGGTGAAGATGTAGAATTCGAAGAGGTTAGAATAGGCGATTCCTCGGACGAGTATGAACCCCCAGGGAAAAAATCCAAAGAACCTACGTATATTCCGCTAGAATACAACGTCAACATTGCGAAAGCACATCCTCGGTGGAGTCTGCAGACGATGAAAAGTAAAGGATTTCGTCGTTAAAAAGAAAAAAAGAGGAGTATTTCCACGATGGGAAGACGAAATTAAAAAGGGTGGACCTGTATTTGACAAATACACAGCTATAGATTAGTGGACTTAACGATCGCTTTGTCGAAGCTAGGCACAATTACCAGCAAGTTACCACTCGAAAAGAAGGGATCGGTTGGTAGCACATGTTCTGCGGCATCAAAGAATCACCAATTTAGTATTGGAGGGCAGCGTAGAGGGAAAAAATCGTAGAGGGAGACCAAGAGATGACTACACTAAGCAGATTCAGAAGGATGTGGGTTGCAGTGGGTACTGGGAGATGAAGAAGCTTGCACAGGATAGAGTAGCATGAAGAGCTGCATCAAACCAGTCTCAGGACTGAAGACCACAACAACAACAACCACTCAATAACTGCAACAATGGGTTTTGAGATTTAAATAACGGCACAGAATTCCTCAACGGAAAGTAATAAAATTCGTATTACGAAAGGAAACAGTGACATTCGAAGAAACCTTGGTTGTTGCAGAAACTTTCCGGCTACAAACTCGAGATTTAATACCCACTTATGACGAGGCCTATATTACCAACACGGATTAAACAGGTATGTGGCACAAAATGAAATGACATTCTATAAATGGTATTTCAAGCAACAAATACCAATTTGAATAATTCTCTTATATAACCATGTAATTGTTCAATCGTTTCGGTCATTAAATATCTTGCTGTTTCATTTGCTTCCAGGATGTCAGTACCAGTCTACTTTCAACCGGACTCTCACCCACAAAGGAAGCAAGACCGTACTTGTGAAGAGAGTGAACATGAAGAAAGCTACGCATTCATATACAGCCCAATATGGTATTACTTTTTCTGGACGTGTCCTGCCGAATGTTTTCGTATGCCTGCAGGAGGCAACAGGTGCATCTGGACCCCGAGTCCAGAAGACGATCGATGGATACGCCATAACATACAGGAACGTAATTATGACGTCATCAAAATGTGGAAAGCTGACTACAAACACGTACATCGAGTTTGTTAAAACATCTTTGAAGACCTGTGTTGAGAACAAAAGGTTTCTCCTCATCGTCGACTCCTGGGGAGGGCAAACACAACCAGAACTGTATGACGAGGTTTTCCAGGACGACGCACAGCGTCCCACCTGTACCCTCAAAGTTATTCCACCGAAGTGCACACCACTAGTGCAGCCCTGTGATGTTTATTTTTACAGACAGGTGAAACATTTCATTAAATGCCTGCAAAATTGCGCCACATTAATTGGAGAGGAACGAGAGATTAATCACGAGAAGATTGTATTAAAATTCACTCGATAGTTCACCATCAATTATCATTTCCTGTTTTTCACAATATGATCCAATACGCATGGTTCGCGTCGAAACTAACGGCAGAAAGACACATCTTTAGAAATGTTAACGAGGTCTGATTTTCGACAGATATCCTCAAAACTCACTGCTAGTGTAAAAAATCTTCATTTATTCGATGCGCAGTTTGTTCAGGCATCTTTTGTTTCCAGTGTTTTTATGACAAATATCATTCCGGCTTTTGTGTAATTTCGGACTCCAGAGAATAAACGTATCACTATTCATAGTCTTCAAAATATGAATATTATTCTTCCATGCACACAGTTTTCAATAACAATACGAATATTTGAAGCAAATAATTTTGTTGGAAAAGTTGAAAATGTTGAAAGGACAGAAGTTTTCCATCTGAACGTCATTGTATATTTTTCAATGAGGAAAAGCAAATAGATACTTTGAAAATACAAAGCACGAATTGTTACCAATATTGCATCGGCCACCGCGCCAGTGAGCGGACGCATGGGTATTATGTACTGTAGGACTGAAAGTTTCGGAGCATTTTTCTCGTGAATGGCTGGCCATCTGGCCGTATGGCTGGGGCACTGTAACTCTATGAGGTAATGCTGCAAACACGCGCCGTCCCACCCCGAACTTCATTTCCCAACCATGGCACTCCCCTTGTTAGTCCCCAACGAACTGGCACACTCACATACCCGGAAAGAGAACGATGCCGCCCTAAAGATAGGGTAACAGTTGCTACCTATCGATAACGCCGCTGCTGCCACTACCGGACAGGCAACGGTTGCGAAACCGAGTGGCGCCAGTCGACACGAGAAGAAGACAAACAACCGCAACTATGCCAACTAAACGATACCGTCTGGCCTGCAATAGGGGGCGGAAACCTACAAACAGCACCAACGCGATCCGCAGCATGGCATACGTAGGTTTCATTTTAGAACTGCACTTCCCTACAAGCGTTCGGCATTTCCCATACGCGTGCCCTGGTGACTGCGCATCCACCGGCCACGGTGTTCTTCGCAGACTGTGACCTGTCTGCTGATTAACTCAACGAGTTTCGGAAAGAAGCATGTGTCATACATGTAGTATGGCTGGCGGGGGAGGGTGGGGGAGGGGGGGTTGGGGCGAGGACGAATTATCGCAGGTCGGAGCCTTCTAGCCATCCAGACGTCCTCGGCATCAGGACATCATAGTGTCGGGTGACGCACACAAGTGCACGAAATGGGGACAGAGGTTACGCGCAGGGATGACAACTCCTGAGGGCTGTGCGGTCGGCGCTCGTCTACGCCATCTGACGACCCACCCGGCGCCGCGGCAGCTGTTGCCCGCTACCCGGTACAGTACACGCCACCGGCGCGATCTGGACCTCAGCACTTTCCGCAGTCGGATGCATTTGCACACATACATTGTGGCCCTGAGGCGGGCTGGAGTGCTGTAGAAGGCTGCTGTCAGTACCACTGATACGGGGCCGTAGATAATTTCGTGGGCATTTCTCTAGTATTTGGATGTCATGGACACTAAGCGCCTTTGTACTGTTTGAAGTTATAAGCGCGCACTGTCTTCAGAGATGCTGTGTCGCCTTGAGGTTTGCTTGGACCATCTCTGGTTTGCAAGGTGCATGGTAGATGATGGGACCTGTTAATCGTGTTATGAGGAGACACAATAGTCGGCAGTGGCGTATCATCAGTAATAGTACGGCATAGGCCGAGTGGTACGGTAGCAGCTATATTCTGCGGAAGTGGAACAAGTTCACTTACTGATTAATTAGTTGAGATTATGGAAGAGATTGAAGTATTCTCAGAAGAATGTTTTATCATGATTACTTTGATGAGTAATAGAAGAGGATTTAATTTAAGGTAATAGATTTCATATTTTGTACATTTTTGCGGCAGCTTGTAATTACGCATTCTTGGTTCAGACATTCAAAGACTTGAGTCAGTAGGTTGCCATACTTTTGGCGGACACTGGGCATTGTAAGTATGAGCTAATTCGTTCAATATAACAGTGAGAGACTGCATTTATAACCCATCGAACAAGCAAACAATTAACCATCATCTGTGAATAACTTCAGGGAATATTGACCGATAACATCAAAAACCACCGATATATCTCGATAAGCAACAGTTACTCCCATTTTAAGGCCTTTTCCAGTTCGCACCTTTACAATGACAGGGGTTTACATGTGGAAATATCCTACTTTTGAACGATTTATCCGGCCTCATTCCCGCGTGTTTTTGGAGCATAAAACAAGCTGGGAGAAGCTTAAGTTCTCCTTGGGCAATATCTTGAACACTATAGTCTGCCTAACAGCCATGTATAATTTTCAATTCTAATTTGGGGATAGGAATCACAGTTAATATTTAATGTCATTTTCACGAGTTGCATTTGTTGAAAAGACATCATTTGACATTAATAACTACTACACTGTATTCACTTAGGAACTATAATTTTTTGTGTATTAATGTTAATGAAGCAAAGAATGAGATAACTTTTCAGTACAGAACTTTTCTAATCCGAAAACTAATTAAATTTGAAATTGTAATTTATGCCAAGTAATTGTTCGCATCCAAAATATGAGTTATAATGTTTAATTATCCAGATTTGCCCACATCACGCAGGATGGCGCTTCTGCGCATAGAGGCGGAGCGGTACGGAAGCGTGGAGGGTTGGGAACTGCCCATGTGCGGCAGCAGAGAGCAAAGTCCACGCTACCGAACTGTGTTGCTGCAGACAACAACCGAGTTCATTTGCCTACGGTACAGCGTATTATACGTTCAAATTTGAGGGGAATAACAAATTCTGTAACCGATTTCGATCAATGGTCGTATACGAAATAATAATTCACGTCTTGATGACGTTGCGTCTGTTGCTCCACAGATTTAGTTTACGTGACGTCGGGAACCGAGAACAGATGACACAGCTTTGAAAAGACGTGAAGTACAATTTTTCTGAAACTGCTTGCAATATTGATCATTCATTGCGATTTAATCTGTATTATAAGTAAAAATTCAATACACAACAAACTTAACTTCAAGCACAATCTGAAATCATTATATTTGCCTTATATCTCCATCTACTCAATACAATTTTTAAAACTGTGTATAAGGTGTGTGTGGATGTGTCTGACTGTAGTTAAGTATAATCACTCAAAGTAAAAAAAAAAATTACTGATAAAGACTAACGTAAAAGACTATCATAATACTAGTCAATAGGTTACCATATTTTTAGCTTTCACTGGGAATTATAAATATAAGCTAACTCGTTCAAGATTACAGTGAGGGATCACATTTATAACCTACTGAACAAGCAAACAATTAACCATCATCTGTGGATAACTCCAGGGAGTACTGAATGATAACATCGAAAACAACCGATAAAGCGATAAGTAACAGTTACTGTCATTCTGCCTTGAAAATAACAGGGATTTGCGTGTGGAAACATCGGACTCTCGCGCGCGGTGTAGCCGCGTGGTCCGAGGCGCCATGCTACAGTTCGCGCGACTTGCCCTGTTCGAGGTTCAAGTCCTCCCTCGGACATGAGTGTGTGTGTTGATCTTAGCGTAAGTTAGTTTAAGTAGTGAGTAAACCTAGGGACCGATGACCTCAGCAGTTAAGTCCCATAGGAGCTTACCACCAATCTGACTTTTGACGAATTTATCCGGCTGCATTATTGCGTGTTATTAGAGCAGACAACATGCTAGGAGAAGCTTAAGTCCTCCTTGGGCAATATGCTGAACATTATAGTTGCATAATTCATAGCATAGAAAGTCCTAATCAATAACGGATAGGAATATAATTGCATAGGTTTCTGCGGCCGAGTCAGTCGACATAAACGTTTTTTGGGTATGGTACCGCATAATAATGTAAAAACTACTGCTGCTGGAGAAAAAAACCAACGTTTCGGCCACGATTGCAGCTGCCTTCTTCTGGGTCTAGACCGTGGCCGAAACGTTGGTTTTTTCTCCAGCAGCTGTAGTTTTTACATTGTGACACGGTACCCCACCCAGAAAACTTTTATGTTGAACGGCTAGGAAGTTCTCATTATTATGTATGCAAATGATGTGTTGACAAATACATTTTTTTAAACCACAAGTCTTTATAACTAAGAAATATTGTTACTTTGTTCCAAACTAATATTATCGTCAATGCTATTTGAGTCAGTTTCTGACTCATCTGATTGTAAATTTACAATGATAGGTTCAAGGCTTACATCCATCTTCACTTCCCTGTCAGATTTTCCTTTCTGCAGCTTTTCAGCATGGTGCACATACCGTGCCTACGCTTTTTGGGGCATGTTGTCTATCGCCCCACGCACTGGCTATTCGGTGTCTGTTATCTTGAATGTTTTGTTTTTGCTCCCGCATAATCTTTAGCGTTTGCCAAATTAATTCCGTGGGGCTTTACTGACAGTGATACGTGAGTAGACGCAAAACTGTGTGATCCCATTCACGTGCGAGGAATTCAAGTTTGTGCGTTCCTTCACGTGAAGTATATAAATGAATGAGCTGCTGGAGATCGGCATGAGTCTCGTTTATATTGTTCGAAATATTTTTACTTTAAAGTCAGGGAAAAATATCCGCTTTTCTGGGGTTTGTACTTGGTGTTTTTTCTGCAAAAGTTGAATTGTAACTGGCAAAGACTGACTTGGAAGGGAGGTATGACAAGAACTATGACCCACGTCACGAAACTGACAACGTTCATTTCCGAATTGTAGTCACTGCTGTTTTTCTTGCACCTAAATGCAAGTTTACTCTCAAGAACAAAACCAGGAAAAGAGTTTTCGTGATGCTAGGCATTCACCATTCACATGGAGCGCTTTAAAACATCGTTGTTAAAAACATTCATTTGTGTTACAGGTTTCTTGTGATTTCGATGCTTTCTAGGCGACACGCAGACGACTTTTTCTCCGGTTCCTACAGCTCTGACATATTTTACAGTTCTCTTACCTACTCCGCACGCCTCTGCAGTCCGTTCTTGTGTCACAAATGTCAACAGTAGGACATCGGCTTTCATATTCACGTTTGAAAAAGTTATAAATGCGGTAAATAATTACCCTCGCCTGATTTTGAAGCAATTCACGTTTATTGCCGTCACCTGACTTTTTAAAATCTTTGTTGATCCATTATGGACTGTGGGAGAACGGCTGGCATGTATTTCTTGATACAATAATTTACCAGCAGCCGTATGTATTGTAGATATTTATTTTATGAACTTCTTACGGGCTAGCAGTTTCGGAATTACATTGATGCCATTTTCAGGCCCCGCACGTCATAGTCGTAAAATCGCTACACAGGGGAGCCATGTAACTGGATCCAGGAATCAAATCGCTATGTAACAGCTCTTGGTGGTCAGGCAACGCAGACTGGGCAGGTTTCCAAGCATCGATGTGTGGTCACATTCACAGCTATACTGCGACAAGAAAAAAAAAATTGACAGTCGAATGAATAGTTCGGTTGTCGTGAAATACGCCACAATGCAGCATGCAGGAGTGAGATTCTCGCCGTCTAGGGCTAACACGCTGCTAGCCGCTCGGAAAGGGAATGAATACTATTGGTTCTCAGCGGCTAATGGACGGGATGCGCAGAACAGCTGAAAATTGGGCCGCCTTCTTATATGACGCGGATGTATTCTTGCTATTACGAATGTTAAACAGACAGGGAACCAGAGAATTATTTTCAAATTACTTTCTCGCAGTCAGATTTTGCAGAATGTTCTCGCAGTCGAATTCTTATGCTCAAAGTTTACGAATTCCTGTGTTGAAAGCTTGCGAAGTTTGTCAAGCAGCAAAACTTTTAATGAGTAATAATACACCACTATCCAACTGCACGCTTTGGCATAATTCTGCCGTCACCCTCACACCCTTTCACTCGCCCATACTGAAGCATAGCGGCCCACAATAGGCCTGGCTCTTGCTGTACATGACTGTTAATTACTATTTAGCCAGGAAAATAAAATGATGACGGCCAAAGTAGAGAGGATGTGAAATGCTAGCTGGCATCAGAAATATATGTGTTCTGAGAAACAGAAATTTGTTAACATACATTTTTTAAATATATTTTTTAAATATAAGGCAGTTTCTTCTGAAGGTATTTGCTGTGTAACCTTTTTATAGAAATGAAAGGGGGACACTAACAACAGTTCAGACAAGAAGAGAAGATTTTTGACATGTGGTGCAACAAGAGGATGCTAAATATTAGGTGGGCAGATCAGAGAACTAGTTATATGAGTCTAACTGGGGTTATAAGAAATATATGCACAGCTCACTAAAAGGAGGGATTGGTTGATAGGTAATGAAGGGAAGTGTGGTGGTAATACACTACTGGCCATTACAGTGGCTACACCACGAAGATAACGTGCTACAGACACGAAATTTAACCGACAGGAAGAAGATGCTATGACTTGCAAATGATTAGCTTTTCAGAGCATTCACACAACGTTGGCGCCGGTGGCGACACCTACAACGTGCTAATATGAGGAAAGTTTCTAACTGATTTCCCATACACAAATAGCAGTTGACCGGCGTTGCCTGGTGAAACGTTGTTGTGATGCCTCGTGTAAGGAGGAGAAATGCATACCATCATGTTTCCCACTTTGATAAAGGTCTGATTGTAGCCTATAGCGATTGCGGTTTATCGTATCGCGACATTGCTGCTCGCGTTGGTCGAGATCCAATGACTGTTAGGAGAGTATGGAATCGGTGGGTTCAGGAGGGTAATACAGAACGGCGTGCTGGATTCCAACGGCCTCGTATCACTATCAGTCGAGATCACAGTCATCTTATCCGCATGGCTTTAAAGGATCGTGCAGCTACCTCTCGATCCCTGAGTCAACAGATGGGGACGTTTGCAAGACAACAAGCATCTGCACGAACAGTTCGACGACGTTTGCTGCAGCATTGACTACCAGTTCGGAGACTATGGCTGAGGTTACCCTTGACGCTGCATCACAGACAGGAGCGCCTGCGATGGTGTACTCAACGATGAACCTGGGTGCACGAATGGCAAAATGCCATTTTTTAGAATGAGTCCAGGTCCTGTTTACAGCATCATGATAGTCGCATCCGCGTTTGGAGACATCGCGGTGAACGCACACTGGAAGCGTGTATTCGTCATCGCCATATTGTCGTATCACCCGGCCTGATGGTATGGTGTGCCATTGGTTACACGTCTCAGTCACCTCTTGTTCGCATTGACGGCACTTTGAACACTGGACGTTACATTTCAGATGTGTTCCGACCCGTGGCTCTACCCTTCATTCCATCCCTGCGAAACCCTACAAGTCAGCAGGATAATGCACGACCGCATGTTGTAGGCCATGTACGGGCCTTTCTGGATACAGAAAATGTTCGACTGTTGCCCTTGCCAGCATATTCTCCAGATCTCTCACGAGCTGAAAACGTCTGGTCAATGGTGGCCGAGGAACTGGCTCGTCACAGTACGCCAGTCACTACTCTTGATGAACTGTGGTATCGTGTTGAAGCTGCATGGGCAACTGTACCTGTACACACCATCCAGTCTCTATTTGACTCAATGCCCAGGCGTATCAAGGCCGTTATTACGGCCAGAAGTGGTTGTTCTGGGTACTAATTTCTCAGGATCTATGCACCCAAATTGCGTGAAAATGTAATCACATGGCAGTTCTAGTATAATATATTTGTTGAATGAATACCCATTTATCAACTGCATTTCTTCTTGCTGTGGCAATTTTAATGGTCAGTAGTGTATTTGTGGGATTCAGAGTAATAATGTACATGTGTCATAAAACGAGTGATTATTGAGTCCACGATTCGTCATAACTTCGCTTTGGTCCTCTATCTGGAAAAGAAAGAACGCATTTAGTGATAGAATATGGATACAGAAGACAGATGAGTAGTATAGTAAAGTATCGAAGTGTGAAGAAATATTCATGTAATGAGCACATTGCTTTTATGCGTCACCATTTGGCTGTTTGTGGCCCAGGCGATGTTTTTTGGGTACTAGCAGGTGAAGGTTCATGGGCAATGGAAGGTGCGGGGAAAGTATTGGCCGAAAAGTGAGTTGTTGTTGTTCTCCAACCGAAAGAATAGTAATTAAATGGTTACTGCTATGATGGAAAAGATTTAGTAGTAAAGATGCGTAATTTCGCAAAATATTACGTGAATTAATACCTTCTGTTGCCCCAGCTGCTTCAGGCAGTGGTGAAGGCGCTCGTTCAGATCGTCTTCTGTATCGAAATCGTCATTGATGTCAGAACACGACCCGTCACATTCCTGTCACAGTTTCGTTTAGAACAGTCCTGCTCGGCTGCACCCACAGCTATCTTGGCAATCTGTCTTGCATTTGCAAAATTTAACAGGAAGAAGCCTCTTAGGAGACAGGGGCTTCGGCGTGGTAATGAGAGCAAAACCATTGCTCTCGATCCAAGTAGTTTCCAATCCACTGCTGCACCTCATAGAAAACTCTGAAGATTTTTTGCCGAGCTGCAACTTCATTGCGAGGAATGGAAGCCTTCTTTGCTGATGCCTCTACGCAGATATCACGCACTGTTTACATGTCAGCTTGTTGAGTATTGTGTTCGGGTAGTTACCACCATAAGGGCAGCCAGAAGTTTGTCGCCAGCAGCTCTTACTTCCTTTGGATGGTCTAAAGGGTCAGTGAATTTATGATTCGAGATCCGCACGTTTGGAGAGGATCTTGAGAAATTTAATCCTCCCTTGACTGAACATCGCGGACGCAGGGTCAGAATCACTCATTGCGTGGAGGAACAACATAACGTATTTTTACTAGTACATTTTTCACCATCATTAGATTAACCATTTACAAACTTTTCTATTGAAGAACGGCAGCAACTCATTTTTCGGCCAGTACCTTCCACAGGCCCTGTCGCTTTATTTGAATATTTTATTGCCCATGACCCCTCACGGAGACGTTCCAGCGCCAAGGAACGTTGCCTGGACCACTAAATAGCCAACTGGACACGAATTAAAAAATGTGCTCATGACACCAGTACAAATATTTCTTCATATATTGATAGTTTACAATACAACCTGACTGTCTTCTGCATCCATATTCTGTGGCCGAGCGGTTGTAGGCACTACAGTCTAGAACCGCGCTGCTGCTACGGTCGCAGGTCCGAATCCTGCCTCCGGCATGGATGTGTGTGGAGTCCTTAGGTTAGTTACGTTTAAGCAGTTCTAGTCTAGGGGACTGATGACCTCAGATGTTAAGTCCCATAGTACTTAGAGCCACGCCACATCCAAATTCTGTCACTAAATATCTTCTTTCTTTTCCAGACGGAGAACCTGTTGGAAGTATTTCTCCTTCCTAGCCTTACGAGAAAACTGAATGTTATAGAGAAATGAATGTTACGGATGTTTATTGTAGAAAATGTACTTTCACGTCGTGTAGGGACTTTTGTTGATAACGCGTATATTGTTCAAGTTGTAGGGGGTGGGTGTGGGCGTTTATGACGTTTTCGCAGAAGGGCAAAAAAAAAAAAAAAAAATCACTGCTCTTTAGTGCGCTGTAGTGCCGATACCGTCCGTCAGAAAACTGTCTGATTTAATTTTGTTCCTGGTGATCACCTCTGAAAAAGGCATGGTTTTCAAGATGAAAGCGAAAAACAGAAAAAGGTGCGACATTTTCGAGGATTTTTGTTGTGAAGCTGCTCTCTTACACGGCAGGAAATATGAAATTCGTGTTTATCCCCCCAAAAAATGTACGGTTAGAAAAAACTTCCGTAGTTTCGTTAAAGAAAACTGCCATTTGACTGGGCTAAAAGGGCATCATTGTTAGAAAAATATCTCGAAAGTTCATTGAACGATTTACCTCAAATTTTTACATGTTACTCTGATGAACATTCGGACGGACATGGGTATACTGCTGCAGTAATATATAAAAGGATCATGTTGTTACTGCTACGCACCCCGCAAAATAATGAAAGTAAAAAAGATCGGAAAAAGATTCTCTCTTACCATGTTTTCGCTGTTATATGCGTGAAAGTACAGTATTAGGGCATGACGTTTTATTTGTTTACATTTTTACATTAACGCTATTTGCAGAGAGCATTCACAAACACCACTGAATGTACTTGCAAAATTATATCACTGCGTGACAAATAGTTCAGGAAATATGACGTCACAAAGATTCAGATCCGTGAAAAACTTGCTTTTCCTTAAAACGGAGCACAAATTACACAGACTACACTCATCCAGTGTTTCATAGTGAGTCCATTTAGTGACTTGCAATAAACTTTAAACATACTTTTTAACCTTGCCTATGCTTTTTCTCAATTACACTTCCACATGAAGGTTTTTATATGAGATTCTTTAAAGAATCGAGGGTGGGATTACTGATTATCTTCTACAACGATGAGGTCCGTCTGACATCCATACAAAGTACTAGAGAGAGAGAGAGAGAGAGAGAGAGAGAGAGAGGAGGGGGGGGGGGCGGAGGGGAGGGGGAGAGAGAAAAATTAGTGGATCAAATGTCTGACCCGTTGCTGAACCCATAGGACTTCATGCATGAGAAATGCTATTTGTACCGGGCAGCCTCGCCACACTTCTACGATCATGAGGCGCCATGCGCTGCAGTCGCCAGTGAAGACTAACTGGCGCCACTGATCAGAATTCAGTTCCAGCTGTTATCTTCCCCACCTTCTTGGCGCAGCTCGATACGGCGATTTCGTACTATTGTTCGAAATAGACTCCCAGAGACCAGATTGATCGTGTCGAGATGGCTGCATACTGCCTAAGTCGACATTTTCCAAACAGTTGCCTTGAAAAAGATAGTGCAGTCTTCCGTAGCATTCTTCTGGCGTGTCTGTCTTGTTGTTGTCTTCAGCGAGAAGACTGGTTTGATGCATTTCTCCACCATCCTGTGCAAGCCTCTTCATCTCTGCCTAACTACTGGAACATATGTTGTTGTTGTTGTCTTCAGTCCTGAGACTGGTTTGATGCAGCTCTCCATGCTACTCTATCCTGTGCAAGCTGCTTCATCTCCCAGTACCTACTGCAACCTACATCCTTCTGAATCTGCTTAGTGTACTCATCTCTCGGTCTCCTTCTACGATTTTTACCCTCCACGCTGCCCTCCAATGCTAAATTTGTGATCCCTTGATGCCTCAAAACATGTCCTACCAACCGATCGCTTCTTCTGGTCAAGTTGTGCCACAAACTTCTCTTCTCCCCAATCCTATTCAATACCTCCTCATTAGTTACGTGCTCTATCCACCTTATCTTCAGTATTCTTCTGTAGCATCACATTTCGAAAGCTTCTATTCTCGTCTTGTCCAAACTAGTTATCGTCCATGTTTCACTTCCATACATGGCTACACTCCAAACAAATACTTTCAGAAACGACTTCCTGATACATAAATCTATATTCGATGTTAACAAATTTCTCTTCTTCAGAAACGCTTTCCTTGCCATTGCCAGTCTACATTTTATATCCTCTCTACCTCGACCATCATCAGTTATTTTACTTCCTAAATAGCAAAACTCCTTTACTACTTTAAGTGTCTCATTTCCTAATCTAATTCCCTCAGCATCACCCGATTTAATTTGACTACATTCCATTATCCTCGTTTTGCTTTTGTTAATGTTCATCTTATATCCTCCTTTCAAGACACTGTCCATTCCGTTCAACTGCTCTTCCAAGTCCTTTGCCGTCTCTGACAGAATTACAATGTCATCGGCGAACCTCAAAGTTTTTACTTCGTCTCCATGAATTTTAATACCTACTCCAAATTTTTCTTTTGTTTCCTTTACTGCTTGCTCAATATACAGATTGAATAACATCGGGTAGAGGCTACAACCCTGTCTCACTCCTTTCCCAACCACTGCTTCCCTTTCATGCCCCTCCACTCTTATGACTGCCATCTGGTTTCTGTACAAATTATAAATAGCCTTTCGCTCCCTGTATTTTACCCCTGCCACCTTTAGAATTTGAAAAAGAGTATTCCAGTCAACATTGTCAAAAGCTTTCTCTAAGTCTACAAATGCTAGAAACGTAGGTTTGCCTTTTCTTAATCTTTCTTCTAAGATAAGTCGTAAGGTCAGTATCCTTTTTAATCTCGTTAATATATTCCTGACTAGGTCTCACTCGATAGTTATCCCCTCTCCCTCCCCCTCACTTCCCTCCAATAGTAAATTAGAGTGACCTTGATATCTCAGAATGTGTGCGATCAACCGATGCCATCTTTTAGTCTAATTATGCCACAAACGTCTTTCCTCCCCATTTTAATTCACTACCACCTCATTTTTATGTGATCAAACAATGCAATCTTCAGCTTTCTTCTTTAGCACGGCAGTTCAGAAGCTGTTGTTATCTTCTTGTCTCAACTGTTTATCGTCCATGTTTCACTTCCATATAAGGCTACACTCCATACAAATACCTTCATAAAATACTTCCTAACACTTAAATCTGTATTCAACGTAACAAAGTTCTCTTCTTCAGAAACGTTTTTATTCTCATTCCCGGTCTACATTTTATATCCTCTCTACTTCATTTATTTTGCTGCCGAAAGGGCAAAATTCATTTGCTACTTTTAGTGTCTCGTTTCCTAATCTATAAAATTTCCACAGCGTCACCCCATTTAATTAAAATGCTCTTCTAAGTCCTTTGCTATCTCTGACATCTACATCTACAGCTACATGGATTGTCGCCAAATCACATGTAACTTCCTGGAAGAGGGTTCATTGAACCACCTTCACAATCTCGTATAGCGCACGGAATGAACGAACACCTATATCTAGTCGTACGAGCTCTGATTTCCCTTGTTTTATGATGGTGATCGCTTTTCCCTATGTATGTCGGCGTCACAAAAATACGATCGTGTTCAGAGGAGAAAGTTAGTGATTGGAATTTCATGAGAAAATTCCTCCGCAACGAAAAACGCCTTTGTTTTATTGATGTCCATCCCAAATCCCGTATCATTTTAGCGACACTCTCTCCTCCCACATCGCGCAGCAGTATTCTAAAAGAGGACGGACAAGTGTAGTGGAGGCAGTCTCCGTAGTAGATCTGTTACATTTTCTAAATGTTCTACAGTAACAGGCAGTCTTTGGTTAACCTTTCCCACATTTTCTGTGTGTTCCTTCCAATTTAAGTTGTTCGTAATTTTAATTCCTAGGTATTTAGTGGAATCTACGTCTTTTAGAATAGACTGATTTATCGTGTAACCGATGTTTCACGGATTCCTTTTAGTACTAATGTGGATGACCTCACACTTTTCGTTATTTAGGGTCAATTGCTAATTTTCGCACAACGCATCTATTTTTTCTATATCATTTTGCAATTTATTTTGATCTTCTGATGAGTTTACTAGTCTGTAAACGACAGCGTCATCTGCAGACAACGTAAGGCGGTTGCTCAGATTGTATCCCAAATCGTTTATCTAGATAAGGAACAGCAAAGGGCTTTAACACTACCTTGGGAACGCTAGAAATCGCTTCTGTTTTACTCGATGACTTGCTGTCAGTCACTACGAACTGTGATCTCTCTGACAGGAAATCACAAATCCAGTCACGTAACTGAGACGATATTCCATAAGCACGCAATGTCACTACAAGCCGCTTCTGTGGAACAGTGTCAAAAGCCTTCCGGAAATCCAGAAGTACGGAATCAATTTAAAATTCCTTGTCAATAACGCTCAACACTTCGTTCGAGTAAAGAGCTAGTTGTGTTTCACAAGATCAATATTTTCTAAATCCATGTTGACTATGTGTCAGTAGACCGTTTTCTTCGAGGTAATTCATCATGTTCGAACACAATATATGTTCTAAAATCCTGCTGCATATCGACGTTAATGGTGTGGGCATGTAATTTAGTGGATTACTCCTACTACCTTTCTTGAATGTTAGTGTGACCCATGCAACTTTCCAGTCTTCGGGTACGGATCTTCCGTCGAGCGAACTGTTTTATATGATTGTTAAGTATGAAGCTATTACATCGGCATACTTTGAAAGGAATCTAACTGCTATAGAAACAAGATCAGAAGACTTTATTTTATTAATTGATTTAAGTTGCTTCACTATTCCAAGGTTATCTACTTCCACGTTACTCATGTTGTCAGCTGTTCTCGATTCGAATTCTGGAATATTTTCTTTGTCTTCTTTTGTGAAGGCATTTCGGAAGGCTGTGTTTAGTAACTGCTTTGGAAGCACTGTCTTCGATAGTACCTCCACTGCTGTCGCGCAGAGAAGGCACTGATAGTGTCTTGCCGCTAGCAAACTTCACATACGACCAGAATCTCTTTGGATTTTCTGACATAATTACAAGGTCATCGGGATACCTCAAAATCTTTATTTCTTCGCCATGAACTTTAATTCCTACTCCACATTTTTCTTTGTTTTCCCTTACTGCTTTCTCATCGAGCAGCCGGAATAATGTTGGAGATAAGCTACAACCCTGTCTCACTCTCTTCTCAACCAGTGTTTCACTCTTGCTACGTTCAGAATTTCAGAGAGTTTATTCTAGTAGAAACTGTGGGGAGCTCTCTGTCAAAATGTACCAGAGCTATGAACTTAGGTTTTGCCTCTCCTTAACCTATCTCCTAAGACATGTCGTAGAATCAGTATTGCCTCGCGTGTTCATACATTTCTCTGGAAGCTAAACTGATCTTCCTCGAGCTAGGCTTGTACCAGTTTATCCATTCTTCTGTAGATAACTCGTATTTGTATTCTGCAACCATGACTTATTAAACCGACAGTTCTATAATATTTACAACTACCAGCACCTGCTTCCTTTAGAGTTGCAACTATCACATTCTCCTTGAAGTCTGAAGGTCTTTCGCCTAACTCATACACCTGTACACTAAGTGGCATAGCTTTTTCATTGCTTGCTCTCACAAAGATAGCAGTAATTCTCAGTGAATCTCGTTCATTCCAAGGGCTTTGTTTCGTCTTGGGTCTTTCAACGCTCTGGCAAATTCTTCTCGGAGTACCTATGAACATAATTTGTAGTTAGCGTTTGTCAGTTGGTGTTAATGCCCGCGATCGAACACTAAGAATTAAATCTTCAATGTTATGTGCTTGACGATGGCGTTCGAGTATTGGAATATCATCTCTGTGGTGTACGTTGTTTCCACGGAAAACAGTCCGTGCTGAGAACCTTCCGTGTAGTTAAGTTACAGGACGCACATCCAAAGCCTGAAATGAGTCTTAGAGGCGCGTTGACAAGCTGTTTTGTAGTCACAAACCGCGTTGACCATATGAGGCGATGGACAGGGCACCAGTGACGTCACAGGCGGTAGCGAGCCTATACAAGGGCGGAAGCAGCAACACGGCAGTCACCACCTAACAATGCCATATGAGCACTCTTTCAAAAACTCGTGAATATGCAACCATCTGACGCGGCTGGAAGATCGAGAAAATTTTATTAATCTTCTGTTACGTTCTTGCATTAGTTACTAATGTGCTTTAGGTTCGTGCTCAGGTCCCCCGTCGTTGAAACAAGAAGTTATATTTCTTTCTCTATTTACATTTCAAGCTACGAACGTGTTGTTCATCTGTATATTTCCTTCAACAGAGAGACAAGAGATTATTCAAATTCCGTTGATGTTGCCACGTGGAGACAACTCATATTCCGCTGATATTTAGACGCAGAGTATTCGTCGTAAATTTCGCGGATATAGCGTCGTTATATTTGCTTCCCGCGGGGAGACAACTGACGTCACTCAGTCGGCATTATTCTCGCGGTCTTGAGGGAGACTTCCACCCTCCACCGCGTAGGCTGCTGCTGCAAATTCCCGTGGGTAGCAGAGTACTGGTGTGTAACGGCAGAGTGCTTCATCCAATTAAAAACTTGTTCATTGTGAGAACCACAGTGCTGCTCAACTTGACACAGCAAATCCTAGATTAAAGACGGTGCTGGGTGCAAATTCTCCCTTATTACTGTTTATTTAGTTAACTAGCTTCCTTCGAGCTGCACATTCATTATTCAGTGATTCTGCTTTAAAAAGTTATGAAGTGAAAAGTCAGACTATAGCTTCCGTGGTAAGAAGCAGCTCAACAACTTTTATAAATTACTCCATTAAGCCAAAATACAATGCCGCAACATCTATGTAAAAAAACTGTAAGTTTAAAGATACATTGTTTAAGTACACTACTGGCTTTTAAAAATGCTACACCACGAAGATGACGTGCTACAGACGCGAAATTTAACCGACGGGAAGAAGATGTTGTGATATACAAATGATTAGCTTTTCAGAGCATTCACACAAGGTTGGCACCAGTGGCGACACCTACGATGTGCTGACATGAGGAAAGTTTCCGAACGATTTCTCATACACAAACAGTAGTTGACCGGCGTTGCCTGGTGAAACGTTGTTGTGATGCCTCGTGTAAGGAGGAGAAATGCGTACCATCACGTTTCCAACTTTGATAAAGGTCGGATTGTAGCCTAACGTGATTGCGGTTTATCGTATCCCGACATTGCTGCTCGCGTTGGTTGAGATCCAATGACTGTTAGCACAATATGGAATCAGTGGGTTCAGGAGGGTAATAGGGAACGCCGTGCTGGATCCCAACAGCCTCGTATCACTAGCAGTCGAGATGACAGGCATCTTATCCGCATCGCTGTAACGGATCGTGCAGCCACGTCTCGATCCCTGAGTTAACAGATGGGGATGTTTGCAAGGCAACAACCATCTGCATGAACAGTTCGACAACGTTTGCAGCAGCATGGACTATCAGCTCGGAGACCATGCTGTGGTTACCCTTGACTGCATCACAGACAGGAGCGCCTGCGGTGGTGTTCTCAACAACGAACCTGGGTGCACGAATGGCAAAACGACATTTTTTCGGATGAATCCAGGTCCTGTTTACACCATCATGATGTTCGCATCCATGTTTGGCGACATCGCAGTGAACGCACATTGGAAGCGTGTGTCTGGTCAATGGCGGCCAAGCAACTGGCTCGTCACAATACGGCAGTCACTATTCTTGATGAACTGTGGCATCGTGTTTAAGCTGCATGGTCAGTTGTACCTGTACACGCCATCCAAACTGTGTTTGACTCAATGTCCAGGCGTATCAAGGCCATTATTACGGCCATAGGTGGTTGTTCTGGGTACTGCTTTCTCAGTATCTATGCACCGAAATTGCGAAATTACGTGAAAATGTAATCACATGTCAATTCTAGTGTAATATATTTGTCCGTTTATCATCTGCATTTCTTCTTGGTGTAGCAATTTTAATGGCCAGTAGCGTAAAAAAGTTTCAGTTTTCACCAAAAACAGAACATCGTAGAAGACTTACTTAAGACACAAAATGTGTGCTCATACAATGCACGTTCATTGTGTACCTCACGCAAAATGAGACTAGGGGCGCTTATTTTTCGTACTATTGAGACACGACCATAGCGGACCTGTTATCACATTTTACCGGAATTTATTGAGATTTATTTGCTCTGGGAAGTCAGCATTACGGTCACACCTACCTCTACATACGCCACAAACCACCTTATTGTTTGTGGCACTACTAGCCACTTCTTTTCTTTCCCTTAGCAACCAGAGCTAGTGAAATTCGACTGTCTGTATACCTTCGTATGGGCCCTAATTTATCGTGCTTTATCTTCGTGGTCCTTGCGCGAAATGTATGTTGACAGCAATAGAATCATTCTGCATCAAACGTCGATTCTCTAAATTTTCTCAGTAGTGTCCCTCGGGAAGAACGTCGCCTCCCCTCCAGGGATTTCCATACGAGTTTCCTAAGGATATCCATAACACTTGGGAGTGTTGTTCGAACCTACCGGTGACAAAATATAGCAGCCCCCTTCTGAATTGCTCCCATATCTTCCTTTAATCCGACCTGGTACGGATCCCAAACATCGAGCAGTACCAAGAATAGGTCACGCTTTCGTCCTATATGCGGTCTCCTTTAGAGATGTACCACACTTTTCCAAAATTCTCCCAATAAACCGAAGTCGAGCATGCGTCTTCCCCACCGTTACCCTCACTTTCTCTTTCCATTTGAAACGTCCCCTTTGGAAAATTATAAATTACTGTGCTGGTAAACTTCTACGTTATTTGACACAGTGAAAGCTGAGTAAAACTGAATGTACTCAGTCATTTCTCTCTTTACTTATTCTGATCATCAATAAACTGATATACAATATTTTTAGCACAACTCAATCTGACTTTCAATAATCCCTACAGAAAAATGACCCTGACTAACAATAACCTATACCTTTCATGAATCACTCACCACACGAAAATCTTCGTTACTCGAATTACTGCAATACAGCGAGCGCCGATACTGTCAGCTAAATAAAAGATTCTAACCACGGAAGGCACTAACTACTGATAGGCATAGCAAATGAAAGATTTTGATAGAGAACAAACAATGTGTTTACCTTAATAATACAGGGTGTTTATAAATGAATATCGGGGTTGTAACGCTTTATAATATTTATTACATTAAACTTATAAATGATATGTCAAATGAAAGAGCAACTCTAACAGTTTTACCAAGAACCTTACAAACGTTTAATGTGAGCGCCATTTGTCATACGGCACACAAGTCTATAGCCGTGCGCTGGATAGGCCGCAAGGCACCCAATGACAGGGCTTGCTTTGCACGGCCTCCACGTTCACCCGACATAACGCAACGCGATTTTTTCCTTTGGGGCTTCATCAAGGATCGTGTGTACGTGCCTCCGCTACCAGCAGACCTCCCTGAATTATGGAACCGGATTGAAGCAGCTGTTGCTACAATCACTGCAGACACACTTATCAGCGTTTGGGAAGAACTCCACTACAGACTGAGTGTGTGCCGTGTGACAAATGCTGCTCACATTGAACATTTATAAGGTTCTTGGTAAAACTGTTTGAGTTGCTCTTTCATTTGACATATCATTTACAACTGCAAGTTTAATATAATAAATATTATAAAACGTTAAAACTCCGATATTTATTTATAAACACCTTGTATGTATCAGTTCATGATATCCAGTCTTACAAATTTCCTCTTTCTGACTGACACACGTCCATATCGTCCGCTCTCAAAACTCTGGCATCTCTGTTCTCACATCCACCACTGCTGGCGGCTCACCTCCAACTGCGCATCGCTACGTGCTGTTCACATCCAACTGCCCAACTCTACACAAGTGAACATTCCAATATTGAGTCCAACCAGCCACGGACTGCACACAGTACAGTCAGTGATTTTCATACAGAGCGCCACGTGACGTTACCAACATAAAAACCTAAACAGGCTACTTACACATTTCAGGAAGAAAGGAAGATCGGGTTTAACGTCCCGTCCACATCGATGTCATTACGGACGAAGCACAAGCTCGATTCGTCAGGGATGGGGAAGAAAATCGGCCACGCTCTTTCAAATGAACGATCCCGACATTTGGGTGGAGCGATTTATGGAAATAACGGAAAAGCTAAATCTGTATGGCGGGTTTAAAGCGTCGTGCTCGTTCCATTTCATATCGCTGTGCAGCCTTACTCACAGATATTTAAATGAGGTGACAGTGGCAAGCAGGACACTACTATTACTGTATTCGAACATTATGGATTTGTTTCTACTACTTATCCATATTACGTTACATTTTTTCTAGATTTAGAGCTATCATCGCACCAACTAGAAATTTTGTCTGAGTCACCTTGTATCCTCCTGCAGTCACTTAATTTCAACACTGTCTCGTACACCACACCATCATTATCAACCGCAGATTGCTGCCCACCCTATTCGCCAAATCATTTATGTATATTGAAGACAACAGCGGTCCTATCACATTTGCCTGGGTCACGGCTGACGGTACCCTTGTCTCTGATGGACAATCGCCGGAAATTTGAAAGGGGTGGGAAATTCAAATTATTGCGGTAAATTCGAATTTTAATTACATTGCATTGTGGAGAATGAAGTAATAATATTATTTATTTTATTTTTATTTTCTTATTTTCATTACAGCCGTTTATGAGATACTTTTACGCAACTTCCCTCACTTTCTAAAGTTCTTTTCCTTCCTTTTTCGCCAGTACTCCTTCGTTCTTCTACCGAGAATACTCTGTTCTTCCTCGTTTTCTCCTCGAAGAAATCCTTCACCTCCGAAAACTTTTTCCTAAAGATCTACCTGTTCACAATTTCTTCTGCCGTGATCCCGCACCGGTGTGGATGAATGTAAGGTACTCTCTTTATTTCATAATCTTTGGCATACTGGTGCAGTCTAACTAATATGTCATAATCCTTTATGACCGTCCCAGAATACTGGTGCAATCTAACTTCCCTCATCCCATTGGTGGGAAATTCAAAAATTGGCAGGAGATTAAAAAATCAGAGAGAAAATTCAAATTTGCGCTACCTTTGTCACAGAATGCCGCCTCTTAAGGAAGTCAATTGCCTCATCACCTACGAAGAGGAGGAAGGAAGGAAGATTGGGTTCAATGTCCCATCGACATCAAGGTTATTGGATATGGAGGACAAGCTTCGATTGTGTCAGGGATGGGGAAGAAATCTGGCCACGCCCTTTCAAAGGAACTGTCCTGGCATCTGCCTGTAGCGATTTAGGGAAATCACAGAAATCTGGATGACCGAATGCAGGGTTCTCCTACCGAATGTGAGTGCAGTGTGCTAACCACTGCACAGCCTCTCTCGATTGTCACCTATGAAGTCTATTAAGAGAGCCAAATAGCAGCACAGAGGAGGTGTGAATGCCAGATTAAAATTTCCTTTAAAATGTCTCTGCAATGAAAAACCGCCTCGTGAACCATTTCCGCGGTACTCTAGCCCTCGCGTCCACCAGCACGGCAGCACATTATTGATAATAAATTGCTTGACTAATTAATAAAATTGATCATGATAGTCCCTTTGCATGATGAGTAATTTTTTTCTTCCTGCGATCGGATCACACTCGCCAGGTAACTCAAATGGAAATCCCTGGGGGGAGGACGATGTTCTTTTCGAGTCACGCTATTGAGAAAATCTATAAACTGACATTTGAAGCTGATTGCAGAATGATTCTATTGCCGTCAACATCAATTTTGCCTAAGGAACACTATGGTAAGATAAGAGAAATTAGCGCTCATATGGAGGCTTATAGATAATCTTTTTTCCCTCGCTCTGTTTGCGAGTGGGATAGGAAAGGAAATTACTAGTAATTACACAAAGTACCCACCGCCACGCACCGTATTATGGCTTGCGAAGTGTGCATACAAAAACATATGTAAATTTATCTATTGTCAGGTGCAGTAAACGTGGAATTCAAAGCATACAAACAAAAGTTGTAAGTAGGCTGTTTAGGTTTTTATATTGCTAACGCCACGTAGCGCCCTGTATGAAAATCACTGGCTGTGCTGTGTACAGTCTGTGGTTGGTTTGCATTGTTGTTCGCTATTGTAGTGTTGGGCTGTTGGCTGTTAACAGCGCGTAACGTTGCGCAGTTGGAGGTGAGCCGCCAGCAGTGGTGGACGTGGGGAAGTGAGTTGGCGAATTTTTGAGAGCGGATGATCTGGATATGTGTGCATCAGAAACAGTACATTTGTAAGAATGGATGTCATGAACTGCTATATATATTATGACTTTTGAACACTATTAAGGTAAATACATTGTTTGTTCTCTATCAAAATCTTTCATTTGCTAACTATGCCTATCAGTAGTTAGTGCCTTCAGTAGTTTGAATCTTTTATTTAGCTGGCAGTAGTGTCGCTCGCTGTATTGCAGTAGCTCGAGTAACGAAGATTTTTGTAAGATAAGTGACTTGTGAAAGGTATAGGTTAATGTTAGTCAGGGCCATTCTTTTGTAGGGATTATTGAAAGTCAGATTGCGTTGCGCTAAAAATATTGTGTGTCAATTTAGTGATGATCAGAATAAGTAAAAAAAATGTCTGAGTACGTTCAGTTTTGCTCAGCTGTTTGAAAAGCAAATAACGTAGTTGCTTACCAGCACAGTGATTCATTAATTTTTCTAAGGGGACGTTACATATTGTCTTTATGTGTTTATCTATAAGAGTTATGTTGTAGAATATTTCTAATACTCAGTTACATTCACTATGATGAGGAATACTGTTATCCTCAAATATAATTTGCATTAATAATACGTCATTTTCTTTGTAAAGATGTTTACACATTATAAATTCTGTTCTGTTTCAATTTTCATGTGTGAAATTAATGTTCCAAAAACTATTCTCGTTATTTTATTTATTTACTTATGTCATAATTCCTGTAGCGCAGTTGCATATGTCTATTTCTATTCTTTTGTGAAGCCTGTATTATTACAAATGGTATCTGTACAATTATGTTCCTTAATGATGTATTTTGTACCTTTATAATTGTATTCTTATGTTGTAAATTTATAATTGTATAGACAGCAGTTCATCAAATTAAGTAACTTGTAAGCATTCATTTCACTGCACACATTTCTGTTGGTCATAGCATATGCACAATATGTTAAAAAAAGAGGACTGTTTGTGCTCGCAAGTGTGTTGATAATTCAGCAAGGGACTGATTAACAGCACTGCTGGTTCTAAGGACAATTCCAAAAACTTTGTGAGTGCACAAGTGGTGGTTCATGGACTTGCTATATTGTCCACAAGACTTTTCGATGGTGACTGTGCACCTGCACAGTCTCTACAAGGACTACAGTGGATCTGCATATTTGATGGCCCACCAATACCATTATTTCTACAAGGACTGAAGTCGGTCTGCACCTCTGGTGGCCCACCAATACCGTAATCTCTTACAGGACTACAGTGGTCTGCTCTGTGATGACCTAACTACCAATATTCTTCAACTTCGACTGACTCTGCTGTGGGTTTGCTCTGTTGTGGCCCATTACCTGTCTGCATGTCAAGAGTCAGCACTGTCTTTCCGTTGGAAGGAAAACACTGCAATTTTACTATCATGAATGATGAGGACTGTCTTTACGAAGTGTGAGAAAATTTTAGCTTTTGACCAACATTGTATCAATAAGTGTGTGTATTTGATACCTTTGTTATTGTAATTATGAAAATTTTTTTCAAATCTGTATTGGCCACTACCCAAAACAATTTGTAAAATTTTTTGTGCGGTGTGTGGGAGCTATGTAAGTAGGCTGTTTAGGTTTTTATATTGGTAACACTACGTAGCGCCCTGTATGAAAATCACTGGCTGTGCTGTGTGCAGTCTGTGGCTGGTTTGCATTGTTGTTCGCTATTGTAGTGTTGGGCTGTTGACTGTTAACAGCGCGTAGCGTTGCGCAGTTGGAGGTGAGCCGCCAGCAGTGGTGGATGTGGGGAAGTGAGATGGCGAAATTTTGAGAGCGGATGATCTGGATGTGTGTGCATCAGAAACAGTACATTTGTAAGAAAGGATGTCATGAACTGCTATATATATTATGACTTTTGAACACTATTAAGGTAAATACATTGTTTGTTCTCTATCAAAATCTTTCATTTGCTAACTATGCCTATCAGTAGTTAGTGCCTTCAGTAGTTTGAATCTTTTATTTAGCTGGCAGTAGTGTCGCTCGCTGTATTGCAGTAGCTCGAGTAACGAAGATTTCTGTAAGGTAAGTGATTTGTGAAAGGTATAGGTTAATGTTAATCAGGGCCACTCTTTTGTTGGGATGAATGAAAGTCAGACTGCGTTGCACTAAAAAAATATTGTGGTTCGGTTTAGTGATGATCAGAATAAGTAAATAGCGAAATGTCTGAGTACATTCAGTTTTGCTCAGCTGTTTGAAAATCAAATAATGCAAGAGATTTATCAGCACATTAATTCAATAGTTTTTCTAAGGGGACGTTTCACAGTTATTTGCGAAATACTGTCACCTGATGTCCAATGTCAGCCAGCGCTATTTAAGTACAGTTAAGATGTGCGTGGTACTCATTCTCACCGTTGGCGAATGTTCCATTAAAACTACTGTCTTCCACAACAAATACATTACTGGCCATTAAAATTGCTGCACCAAGAAGAAATGCAGATGATAAACGGGTATTCATTCGACAAATATATTATACTAAATCAGACATGTGATTACATTTTCACTCAATTTCGGTGCCTAGATCCTGAGAAATCAGTACCCAGAACAACCACCTCTGGCCGTAATAACGGCCTTGATACTCCTGAGCATTGAGTCAAACAGAGCTTGGATGTCGTGTACAGGTACAGCTACGCATACAACACGATGCCACAGTTCATCAAGAGTAGTGACTGGCGTATTGTGACGAGCCAGTTGCTCGGCCACCATTTTCAATTGGTGAGAGATCTGCAGAATGTGCTGGCCAGGGCAGCAGTCGAACATTTTCTGTATCCAGAAAGGCCCGTACAGGACCTGCAACATGCGGTCGTTCATTATCCTGCTGAAATGTAGGGTTTCGCAGGGATCGAATGAATGGTAGAGCGACGTGTCGTAACAGATCTGAAATGTAGCTCAACTGTTCAGAGTGCCGTCAATGCGAACAGGAGGTGACCGAGACGTGTAACCAATGGCACCATATACCATCATGCTGGGTGATACGCCAGTATGCCAATGACGAATACACGCTTCCAATGTGCGTTCACCTTGATGTCGCCAAACACGGATGCGACCATCACGAAAAAATGACGTTTTGCCATTCGTGCACCCAGGTTCGTCGTTGAGTACACCATCGCAGGTGCTCGTGTCTGTGATGAAGCGTCACGAGTAACCGCAGCCATGGTCTCCGAGCTGATAGTTCATGATGCTCCAAACTTCGTCGAACTGTTCATGCAGATGGTTGTTGTCTTGCAAACGTCCCCATCCGTTGATTCAGGGATTGAGACGTGGCTGCACTATCCGTTACAGCCATGCGGATAAGATGCCTGTCATCTCGACTGCTAGTGATACGAGTCTGTTGGGATCTAGCATGGCGGTCTCTATTACCCTCCTGAACCCACTGATTCCATATTGTGCTAACAGTCATTGGATCTCGACCAATGCGAGCAGCAATGTCGCGATACGATAAACCGCAATATCGATAGGCTACAATCTGACCTTTATCGAAGTCGGAAACGTGATGGTACGTATTTCTCCTCCTTACACGAGGCCTGACAACAACGTTTCACCAGGCGACGCCGGTCAACTGCTGTTTGTGTATGAGAAATCGGTTGGAAAGTTTCCTCATGTCAACGCGATGTAGGTGTCGCCACCGGCGCCAACCTTGTGTGAATGCTCTGAAAAGCTAATCATTTGTATATCACAGAATCTTTTTCCCGTCGGTTAAAATCCGCGTCTGTAGCACGTCATCTTCGTGGTGTAGCGGTTTTAATGGCCAGTAGTGTATATCCCACACTGATTTTTGAAATATACTTTTGTATCACTAGTATTTAGACAGGATCAAGTTTTTTTTAGCAGAGGAAGATGTAAACGTTTCCACCAAAACGTTCTGCAATCGCGCCTATCCATTTAATTACAAAACCAACATGTAGTAGTCATCTATAGAAGGCCATTACGACAGTACAGGATGATGGTCCTTTTCAGCGCCAACCACCTCTACTTTAAATGGATTTTGTATATTCCTGTTGCATCCATAGAAATTTCTCCTAATATGTAACATCCTCACGACTATAGAATACGGTGCACTGTCTCTACAGTGCATAAACATCCCCCTATTAAAGTTCTGGTACATCGGATGGTTACAATTAAACTATCCATATTTAACACGTTATAAGAGCACTCCGTCGTCAGGCCACGAGTGGCCTACCGGTACCATCCGACCGCCGTGTCATCCTCAGAGGATGATGCAGGTAGGGGTGGCGTGGGGTCAGCACATCGCTCTCCCGGTCGTTATGATGGTATTCGTGACCAAAGGCGCTACTGTTCGGTCGAGTAACTCCTCAATTGGCATCACGAGGCCGAGTGCAAACCGAAAAATGGCAACAGCGGATGGCGGCCTGGATGGTGACCCATCTAAGTGCCGACCACGCCCGACAGCGCTTAACTTCGGTGATCTCACAAGAAGCGGTGTATCCACTGCGGCAAAGGCCGTTGCCTAACACGTTATAATACGGAAACTAATTACCATATGAGGACCAAACTTGGTAGCATTAATGTCAAGGATATGGAGAAGAGAAATAATGCAGAATCAATTCAATGGAAACAATTTTGATATGCTTCTATGATGCAGCATACCATAACATACCGGTAACATTACTGCTACCAAAGGGGCTCGATAAGGCACCCATTGGTGTCCAGAAGAGTCGACAGTGCAGGATTGCATTCTTCGCATCAAACGAAGCATGTCCATAGGTATGCTAGCTACCTCTCTTAATATGCTGCGCTTCAGATCAGTACTTGTGTGAATGTTTCCCTGGTAAATCCTGTCCTTCAAGTAGCCCCTCAACCATAAATCACAGTGAGTGACATCAGGTGATGATTCGATCGTTTCCAAATGTGTTTCGAAGAAGCAGGAGAACTTCAGGAGCGATGTGCAGTAGGGCCCCATCTGTTGAGTTCAATGTGTCTCTCTCCTGCAGGGCCAGTTTGGCATGGTGGCACGACATATCGCACTAACGCTGGTCAGTCACTGTGGACGCCTTTGATCCTCGAGCGCCAGCCTGTTCAAAAAAGAATTGGCCAATGATGAACAAAGCCGTAAAGCCACACCATATGGCGACACGTTCAACATAAAGAGGAACTTCATGCACAGTGACTGGATGTGAAGATCCCCACGCTCAACAATTCTGTGTGTTCACCTCACTTGTCAGAGAAAAATGAACTTCTTCTGTCCACAGGATGGTCCAAGACCCGTCCTCTTCAACTTCAATCCTGGGCGAGGAAGTGGAGAGCGAAATCAACGCGCCTCCTGTGGTGCAAGCTGCTGTGCAATACAGATCTTATACGTATATCATTTAAGAATGATTCCAACTACCTTTTGTACAGTGAACCATGGCATGTTCAACTGTCATGACACAGCACGCTCACTGCTTGACGCTCACTGCCATAACAACAGCGATTTCAGCAACCAGCTGTGGTGCAACCAGTCGTCGACTTATTTTCGGAGCGACGCCCTGTTCCCCAGTTGATTACAACTTTAGCATCATACTCCATATAGCGGGTGGAGAAAGAGGACCCTTCCATAATCCTTTGATCTGGCGATATTCTCCAAGTGCGACTGCTGTTATTTTGATAATAGAACTTCACCAATAGTGGCCAATTTGTGCAAGTTCATGTTGATACGCCAACAAGTGCATTGCGACTGGTGAGGTATGTGACACTGTGAATTACGATGACTGAACTCGGCACCTGGTGGCCGTAGCTAGAAGTGAACAGTGGCGCTGTGACGCATGAAAATCATACATCCCATACTCTGGACTTTAATGCTACCAAGTTTGGTACTAGTACGGTCATTGGTTTCCTGTTGTAATTTACCAAATAGAAAAACTTTAATGATAACCACTCGGTATGTCATCACCATCTCATCCACCATATAGTGCATACATGAAGAAACCAAGCACCTTCAACTACGTTTCGATTACCTCTGGTGTTAGTGCTAAAGTAATACGACGCAAGGCCATAGAGAGCACTCACATTTTCTTTTTCTCCCTGCACTGCACCCCAACAGAGATTCTAATTGCTTAGTGCATTGAACATGTCGCAAGCCACTTCCTACCAGATTCCATGGAACTCTATAGCACAGATCTTTACAATAGTACTGTGCTGGGGATGATGATTTTTTTTAACCTCAGGCCAGACTGCATTCATCGACATAATGATGGTATTGTATGTCAATTCATGCTTTAACACTAAAAAAAAAAGCACGATTCCTCTGCACTGGTCAGGAGGTGTTAAGATCAGTGTTGACATAGCTACTATATTAAGAGCAGACCTAAAGGTGATTGGTTTAGGAATAAGCAAGAAAAGAACGCACTTTAACTATAATGCTTTATCCTTCGCAATATGTATTAACAAAGTCTAAAAAGTGCATGATTAAACGGTAGTATCTTTTACAACATCGTTGCCTTCGTCAACATTGCTGTTAGTGTAGTTAAAACAGATCTTTGGCACACAGCACACGAGGATAGTATAGGTCCACATTTAATTCAAGCAATAAGAATAGAACTCCCACTTCTTCCTGCAAGCAGATTTTACACAGGTGAGCATTGTCAAAAGCTCTCAGAAGATTTTACGGAGGTTTGATGATGTTAGCCGCAACCTCTGTAGTGATTTTTTGCATCTGTCTTCTGGCAAATATCATCTACAAAATCCTTACCTCCGCAAGAATTACAAACAAGCACTCGGAAAACTACATAACATGTTAAACCCATTGTTATTCGTTTCATCTGAATATTTCAACAGCTCACCACAATGGAAACGCGCGGTATCATCTGTCACTGCTAAAAAAGAATTCAGCTTCATTTAAATTGTCCGGACGTTGCTTATTAGCTTAAAGACCAACCTTTGAAAGATGCCAGTCTTGCATCGTATGTTCTATATTTAGGGTGAGCTAACCTAATCTCCATAAAAGAAATTATTCAGGTAGTGAAGGGAGCCGAAAATTTAATAGTCATGGGTGACTGGAATTCGTCAGTAGGAAAAGGGAGAGAAGGAAACATAGTGGGTGAATATGGATTGGGGCTAAGAAATGAAAGAGGAAGCCGACTGGTGGAATTTGGCACAGAGCATAACTTAATCATAGCTAACACTTGGTTCAAGAATCATAAAAGAAGGTTGTATACATGGAAGAATCCTGGAGATACTAAAAGGTATCAAATAGGTTATATAATGGTAAAGCAGAGATTTAGGAATCAGGTTTTAAATTGTAGGACATTTCCAGGGGCAGAAGTGGACTCTGACCACAATCTATTGGTTATGACCTGTAGGTTAAAACTGAAGAAACTGCAAAAAGGTGGGAATTTAAGGACATGGGATCTGGATAAGCTGAAAGAACCAGAGGTTGTACAGAGTTTCAAGGAGAGCATAAGGGAACAATTGACAGGAATGGGGGAAGAAACACAGTAGAAGAAGAATGGGTAGCTCTGAGGGATGAAGTCGTGAAGGCAGCAGAGGATAAAGTAGGTAATAAAGATGAGGGCTGCTAGAAATCCTTGGGTAAAAGAAGAAATATTGAATTTAATTGATGAAGGAGAAAATGCAGTAAATGAAGCAGGCAAAAAGGAATACAAACGTCTCAAAAATGAGATCGACAGGAAGCCCAAAATGGCTAAGCAGGGATGGCTAGAGGACAAATGTAAGGATGTAGAGGCTTATCTCACTAGGGGTAAGATAGATACTGCCTACAGGAAAATTAAAGAGACCTTTGGAGAGAAGAGAACGACATGTATGAATATCAAGAGCTCAGATGGCAACCCAGTTCTAAGCAAAGAAGGGAAGGCACAAAAGGTGGAAAGAGTATATAGAAGGTTTATACAAGGGCGATGTACTTGAGGACAATATTATGGAAATGGAAGAGGATGTAGATGAAGACGAAATGGGAGATAAGATACTGCATGAAGAGTTTGACAGAGCACTGAAAGACCTGAGTCGAAACAAGGCCCCCGGAGTAGACAACATTCCATTAGAACTACTGACGGCCTTGGGAGAGCCAGTCCTGACAAAACTCTACCAGCTGGTGAGCAAGATGCATGAGACAGGCGAAATACCCTCAGACTTCAAGAAGAATATAATAATTCCAATCCCAAAAAAGCAGGTGCTGACAGATGTGAAAATTACCGAACTATCAGTTTAATAAGTCACAGCTGCAAAATACTAACGCGAATTCATTACAGACGAATGGAAAAACTGGTAGATGCGGACCTTGGAGAGGATAAGTTTGGATTCCGTAGAAAAGTTGGAACACGTGAGGCGATACTGACCTTACGACTTACCTTAGAAGAAAGATTAAGAAAAGGTAAACCTACGTTTCTAGCATTTGTAGACTTAGAGAAAGTTTTGAAAATGTTGACTGGAATACTCTCTTTCAAATTCTGAAGGTGGCAGGGGTAAAATACAGGGAGCGAAAGGCTATTTACAATTTGTACAGAAACTAGATGGCAGTCATAAGGTCGAGGGACATGAAAGGGAAGCAGTGGTTGGGAAAGGAGTGAGACAGGGTTGTAGCCTCTCCCCGATGTTACTCCATCTGTATATTGAGCAAGCAGTAAAGGAAACAAAAGAAAAATTTGGAGTAGGTATTAAAATTCATGGAGAAGAAGTAAAAACTTTGAGGTTCGCCGATGACATTGTAATTCTGTCAGAGGCGGCAAAGGACTTGGAAGAGCAGTTGAACGGAATGGACAGTGTCTTGAAAGGAGGATATAAGATGAGCATCAACAAAAGCAAAACGAGGATAATGGAATGCAGTAAAATTAGATCGGGTGATGCTGAGGGAATTAGATTAGGAAATGAGACACTTAAAGTAGTAAAGGAGTTTTGCTATTTAGGAAGTAAAATAACTGATGATGGTCGAGGTAGAGAGGATATAAAATGTAGACTGGCAATGGCAAGGAAAGCGTTTCTGAAGAAGAGAAAGTTGTTAACATCGAATATAGATTTATGTATCAGGAAGTCGTTTCTGAAAGTATTTGTTTGGAGTGTAGCCATGTATGGAAGTGAACCATGGACGATAACTAGTTTGGACAAGAAGAGAATAGAAGCTTTCGAAATGTGCTACTGAAGAATGCTGAAGATAAGGTGGATAGATAACGTAACTAATGAGGAGGTATAGAATAGGATTGGGGAGAAGAGAAGTTGGTGGCACAACTTGACTAGAAGAAGGGATCGGTTGGTAGGACATGTTTTGAGGCATCAAGGGATCACAAATTTAGCATTGGAGGGCAGAGTGGAGGGTGAAAATCGTAGAGGGAGACCAAGAGATGAATACACTAAGCAGATCCAGAAGGATGTAGATTGCAGTAGGTACTGCGAGATGAAGCAACTTGCACAGGATAGAGTAGCATGGAGAGCTGCATGAAACCAGTGTCAGGACTGAAGACAACAACAACAAACCTCCTGCACATCACACGCTGAATTTCATAACGGTGCTGATTTGGGAGATGAATGTGGGTGTGTCTCCATTCTGCACATGTTAAAAGTATCGTACAAAACAAACAGTTCAACCCATGCATATAACTTCCGAACACCCTCAGACATCCGCTATTTTACAGAGCTACCTGCTCTCGGAGCTCCCTTTATACATAGCCTACTCTAAAAGGTCCAAGACACTTACACTTATGCTGACGTGGTCATGGCGTCATTTCTGGCCACACATTATAAATTTGCTGGTAAATGTAGTATAGTTGTAAATTACCCAGCGCAACTGTGCTATTTATCTATGTATGTTTGTACCGGTTTCATGAGGGGAGCCCCCACAGTACGGGGTAGGTTAGGGATAGGATCAGAATAGAGCTCGTAGGTAAGTCCACGATAGGGTGCTTCCGGGATAGGCTTCAAAGGTGGACTGAACGTGCGTTCCAACCGGGATAAAGTTCGAAGGTGGATAACCCTACGGCCAGGATAGGGTTCCAAAGTGGGTTCGGGTCCAGGGAGCCACCATGTGAGTGCTGCCTATATCCATGTGTCATATTACTTTACTATAAAGCATTAAACAGCAGATGTAATCGAAATCGGCGGTTGAAGGTGCTTGGTTTCTTAATGTATGCACTATGTGTTGGATGTAAGGATGATGCCATACATCACTACTTTTGTAGGAAGGAGTACATGCACTGTAGAGACATTGTATCATATTCTATAGTCAGGAGCATAGTGTATATTGGGAGAAATTGGTGTCGAAGCAGCGATAATATACGAAATCCATCTAAAGCAGAACTGGTTGACGTTTGAGAGGCACCCACATGCCTTGCTCACGCTGTGGCATCAGACATTAAGGCCTGCAAGGTGAGTGGTCTGCCAAGCGAGTGGAGCTATTCTTATTTCTCGAGTAACAACAATGACTGATTATGAGCTCTGGTACCCACAATTAAGCTACAAATTATTCTTCTGTTTGAATATTCCGCAACGGAAAGGGATACCGCACATCTGACTATTAGGAATTTACACAAATCTGATTGTTCACTACTCTCTGGCAATACCACATTTTCTTTCTTACCCAACGGCTTTGATCAACAGGTGGCCATCGCACTGAATATGAATGGCGCACACATTAGAAACTCTGGATATCATAACTACACACTATTCGAAGAACAAGGCCACCAATCTTTTTCTTTTCACTATCTTTTTCATTCAGATAAATTTTATTATGATTCAAAGATAACCTAAACACACCATTACATTTTATACAACAATTACACATGAGAAACTCCGCCCAGTGGGCATGGCTTTACATTGGTGGTTCTGTATCTTATGGTCTCGTAATTATGTAACGCTACAGTGCACTTTCTGGATAGGATGGTGGATGTTTTGCTATATCTCACACTTCGACTCTCACACCCATCATCACTAAAATTTACTCCAGCCGAGTGGTACAAAAAAGGAACATGCATAACCCACTGCCTCTGAACCTATCTTGTTACTCTCCCATGCAAACCACACATACTTAAATTACATGAAATACATCACACTGGAAATATAGAATAAATCACAAAGAGTAGTCACAACGTTAGAATCACTTTCAGCTTTCCCACTTCAATTAGTATTCATCCCAGTTTCACACGACACTGCCCCAATTTGTAGCTTTTCTTTCCTACTATGAACTCTGGGTATATGCACGTCTTCCTGTGCAATGCAAACCAAGTGGCGTTGCTGGATAGACGGCTGAATCACCTTGCTTCTCTCTCAGAGTATTAGAGTTTGAATCTAGCGTCACATGGAAACATAAATGTAAAGCAATATTAAGATCATATTCGTCACACGCGCGAGTCCTCAACTGATACCTTGGACGAGTACTTCTCTATATCCTTTGTCTCATACACAGGTTGAGACTCACACAGTACTCACCACGTGGAAGTGCTCGTCTCTAATTTCAAGTCCTGCACACGCCATTTCTGAAATATTTCCAACTTATAGTACACACGCCAGTAATACAGCTTAACTTTAGCACTCGCAAGTATTTCAACTTATTGCTACATGTGGTTTCATTGTGACCGTTGGCCACTTGCGAAGATTACTACGATCTCCTTAATATTACCTGCCCGTCATTTAATTCTCCACCCAAAAGTTCCTGAAATAGGGAAATAATTATTCCAAACTACTCTTAAGTATTTCACATGCATACTATTCTCTCCACTCTTTTATCTTTACGGAGCACACCTAAGACAGGTCTTACCAACACAAGATCCAGCGCCAGAGTTCTGAAACGGCTGTTCTTCAGGTCATCTCGCACCTCCGCCGAGGTGGGGGAGCACCATGCTACCGTATTGGTCAGCCACATTTCAGGCACTCAAAGCTCAGGTGAATTTCATCTCTTTGGTACCACCAAAGGTGACCAAAGGACCGTCTCAAAGATGATCATATATTGCACATTCACTACCTGCGGTTAGCAGACGACCATACATTCATTCATTTCACAGATCTCACCAAATTGGATGTAGGGATTTATTTTGTGGGAGTGCACATGTGATCAATTAAATAAATAAATTGTCCTTCTTTCTTACACTGGTATCCTACTTCGGTGTATTAAGTGAAATTGAGTTATTATTACAAAAAATATGTTGTTCTGACAAGAACAACGAAGAATGTTGTACCTATTTTCAGTGTCAGGCGGTACTGTACCCTTTCACGTTGAAATGGACCATCAGCCTATACAATTTGCAATGGTATTGTGTAGGTAAGTACTAGCTTATGGATTTGGATAATCAGAATGGATATGGACATAACTTTTGGAAGAACTATTTACATCTTTCTCCGTTAGAAAAGACCCCCTGGTTTTTAAGCTCTGATTTATAACTATGAAAATGGATTGTCCAAGTACGATCCTGCCTAGATGCTAGAGGACGGAGCCTATATGCACACACATTTCAAAAACCAGTATTGGATGTATATGGCGCAGAAGACTATAGTTTTAATGGAACATTTGTGAATGGTAGGAGGGAGTACCACATATAGCATCACTGTGCTTGAATAGCCTGGGGGACGTTTGGAGATTAAATTACGAGCATCTCGTTTCATTGTACTGGTGGATTATTGGGCTATTGTTTTTTCTTCTGAAGCAAATTACATTTCGAAATCAGGAGGGGATCTATATGCACATATATGACATGGAAGACTGTAGTTTTAATAGGACATTTATTGATGGTGGGAAGGAACGCCGCACAGACTGCAGCACTTGAAGAGCCCTGGCAGACATCTGATGCATATTGCTACGCTGGATGGGCTGTATTCACATCGTAATCAGATTGCATTTCGAAATCAGGACGCAGCCTACATGCACACCCATAGCAAGGGAGATTCTAGCTTCAATGAAACATTTGTTAATGGAGGGAGGGAGTGCCACGCACAGCATCGCTGTACTTAGATAGCACTAAATGATGTTTGGAAACTATGCGGCAGTATTTCTCAAAATGGCTCTGAGCACTATGGGACTAAACATCTGAGGTCATCAGTCCCCTAGAACTTAGAACTACTGAAACTTCACTAACCTAAGGACATCACACACATCCATTCTCGAGGCAAGATTCGAACCTGCGACCGTAGCGATCGCGCGGTTCCAGACTGAAGCACCTAGAACCGCTCGGCCACACCGGCCGGCAGTATTTCTCAGATATTTGTTGTTTGCGTGCTTTGAATTCCACATTATTGCATGGGAAACATGTTGGAGCATGTATACAATCTTGCAATGAACTTTCGTTGATCTTAGAATGACTGAGCGACCAAAATCAATGCTCCCGCTACCTGAAATTAAATGGTACCATAGATTTAGTCTCTCTCCGCTGCATCAAATACTTCCTGCAGGTCACGTATATGCATGACACTTTGATGCTTTAGTTATACGCTGTACGACAACTCTCGAGGTGTTAATTTTAACGTAGTAGCACCAAGCGCAATTGACTGTTGCTGTCGGAGACAGGAAAGCCGAGACAGAATGTATCGTACTTAGCCGTCTAATGTCATTCGATATACCTCCGGAATATTTTACCCAAGAGGAAGCCATCATCATTTAATCATACAGTAAAGCTGCATGCACTCGGGAAAAATTACGGCTGTAGTTTCCCCTTGCTTTCAGCCGTTCGCAGTACCACAACAGCAAGGCCGTTTTGGTTATCGTTACAAGATCAGATCAGTCAATCATCCAGACTGTTGCCCCTGCAACTACTGAAAAGGCTGCTGCCCCTCTTCAGGAAGCACACGTTTGTCTGGCCTCTCAACAGATACCCCTCCGTTGTGGTTGCACCTACGGTACGGCTATCTGTATTGTTGAGACACGCAAGCCTCCCCACCAACGGCAAGGTCCATGGTTCATGATGGGGGAGTGTATTACAATCAGTACAAATGTCAACACGTTCTCTCTCCCTAGAACTGTCGCTCCATGAAAGTGTCACAAATACCCAGGGCAGGTGTGTGTTCCGCAGAATTCACCAAAGGTGAGTGGACAGTGTTGTGTAGGCAAACACACGTCGCCGCACACTTTAAGAGAAACGAGATTTCTTTATAATTTTAACCAATGTGTAGAAGCTCTGTGCTACTTAGTGTTCTAAGAATCCCATTATCTTGTCCTTCTCGCGTTGCACGAAACCAGACCAATAAATCTAAAAACTGAAATAAATGTTATCAGACAATGATGTGCGAAAAGTGGCACCCGACTTTTAAAAATGAAAAGTGTGAAGAAATCCGCATGAGTAATAAAAGTAATTCACTAAATTTCGGTTACACGATAAACCACACAAATCTAAAGGCTGTTAACTCAGCTAAATACTTAGGGCTTACAATTACGAGCTGTAAGGCGACCACTTTTCTCTGAAACTGTCATCCAACATATTACAGAATATTTGTATGTTCATTTCCCTTGATCAAGTAGTCGATGACTAATGCTGCATAAGCCGGCTGGAGTGACCGAGCGGTTCTAGGCGCTACACACTGAAACCGCGCGACCGCTATGGTCGCATGTTCGAATCCTGCCTCGGGTATGGATGTGTGTGATGTCCTTAGGTTAGTTAGGTTTAAGTAGTTCTAAGTTATTGGAGACTGATGACCTCAGATGTTAAGTCCCATAGTGCTCAGAGCCACTTGAACCAATTGATATCGAGCTTGTGAGTGTCACTTTTCTGTCCACCTCTCCCTTTTTAGTACAGTGAACGGGGCAGCACGGTTGGGAGCCTGTGAACCGACTAGCAAAAGATAAAATTCCTTTTAAGAGGAGCTGGCTACCATAAAAACGTTCCAAGTCTGAGACAAAGTACCAGCCTCAGGTAAACAGAATGTGATTCGCAGCCATTCGTGTCCCCTATCCCACAGTCTCAAGGCACGACAAGGGACGCTTCTTTCTGTGGAAAAATAAAACAAAATAAAAAAGCATTGTTCGCAGAAGACTTTTAGCAAGGTAAGGAATCTCCAGCTAGGTGTCGCTCCCCAGAGGCTAGTGTGTGAACGTTCGCAGGAGCGACACTATAAAATAACGTTAATTTTCAGAATCCAGCGTTCTGCTCGGTTCTTACAGCTATTCTTCGTTCTTCGTAGAACACAAACTTTCTAGGCCGTCCCTACGTGTCAGCCATCTTATAGGTACGTTTCAAAACTGTACCACGTAGTGGGAGAGACTTTATGCCTACCTCCCCATCCCAGAGCCCTTTTGGTTTGAAATAGCAAAAATCCGAAGGATTAGGGGATTGTGTAACATATTTTCTTGAGTTTTCCTGAATGGAACTCGCAATGTCTGCCACTGGCTGGCTGGCAAGATCTCTGCTCCGACAGAAACAGGAAAGTTGCCTAGCAGCCAGAAAGAGCACACTTCACGCTAGGCGACGGAAAGGTGATGACTTCATGTTATGATCTTCAAGAGTAAAGCCTTGCTGCTGGACGACTGCTGGCGCGAGTCTCGCTGTCCCACAGAAGGATGTTTGCACTTGATCACAGAGAGAGACCTGAATCCAGAGTCTGCAGCTAGTGCCATCACTGCTTCTGCAATTACACTGCGAGTTGATAAGATGGACCATCGTTGCGGCTGCCGATTCGTTAGAGACGCCGTATCAGTACACTCCCTTCAGGTGGCAGTTATTCCGTTTTAATATTTCACAGCCAGCTGGTTCTTTCAATACGCATTTGGCCGTTCTCACTGTAGTTTGATCGCAGTCTTCCGTCCTCTTTCTGTAATTTACTAACACTGCTTACAGCCACTGGTCGTATTCGTGTGTTATCCACATAACTTTGCATTTATTGTGTTCATCTGCCTATGTGTCCACCCCCGGTAGCTGAGTGACTATTGCCACGCCGCCATTGATTGGGAGAAGCATGTAACACCCGCGCTCCCTTGCTTGTAATTCCATTTTTAAAAATGAAATAGTAGATTTTGTTCCCTCGTAGTGCAGCATGTACTGAAATTTACGTCCTGTGGCACATCAGTCACTGTGACCATAAGGTAAAATTGATTCTTGTAAGTCTTCATAACAGATAGCTCGAAAGTGTTTCTCGTATTATACGTAGTTAAACTCAAGTGACGTGATATTTCATGACCGGATTATGAATTCAAAAGCTGGGTTCCAGTTAAATATCAACATTTAGATGTTAGGTTTCCTTTTATCACACGGTTTATTTTTCGAGTGGTGTCCGGAGTTGTCTATGTTTTTTGGTGTTGCTAGCCTCTTAACGTAAAATATGTAGCACAATATGCTTCTACACAGTAGCTTCGATTCATCTATTCAGTTTACATGTTATTAAAAAATCCTTCTTCCTTTTTATTAACTGGACACTCTTATTGACAACCATTAATTCTCAACAACTGTGCGTACACTAAATTTAGAGGACTACGTTCTGCAGGGCCGGCACGGTAGCTCTGCGTGTTCGGTCAGAGGGTTAGCTGCCCTCTGTAATAAAAAACTGAGTTAATCGATCAACAACGAACTTAAACGGATGTTTTACGACGTACGCCCCGAGCAGATTCAACGAATAAAAGCGAACAAAATGAGATCTAAAAAAAAAGAAAGTGGTCAGCGCGACAGACTGTCACTCCTAAGGGCCCGGGTTCGATTCCCGGCTGGGTCGGAGATTTTTCTCCGCTTAGGGACTGGGTGTTGTGTTGTCCTAATCATCATCAGTTCATCCCCATTGACGCGCAAGTCGCCGAAGTGGCGCCAAATTGAAAGACTTGCACCAGGCGAACGGTCTACCCGACGGGAGACCCCAGTCACACGACATTTACATCTGCCTATGTAGGGTTGTTACCCGCCCCAGTGTATCGGGACGGTCACCAATGGTGAACGTTCTTGTGCCGACATCCCGGCAAGACTCAATTTTGTCCCGATTTTACAAAATACTGTTACGAGCTTGACCCAAGTACTGAAATAACGCCATCTGTTAGCGCAACATGTAAATGCATCCTCAGTTAGTGTCATTTATGTCAACAAGTTTATATTGACAAGGTCGTTCCAGAGATGGCGTTGCATTTTGCGTATCCTGTATCGACGATGCAAGTACCTTCTAGATCTGGCCCCATACCACACTTCTCCAGTAGTACGGTGCTGGAACTATGTAAACAGCGCCTCGTGGAAGAATCGGGCAATGATCTGAACAGCGATCTGATAAGACGATTCTTTCTAAACTTAATACGAACAACGAGTGCATGTTCGTAATGTTTGAAGTGTTTTCCGAGTATATAGAACGTGATGTATATAGTGACGTCTACTTCGATGATTGTTTAACATCTAATAAGAACTGGGACTGTGGAATCAGTACTACAATGCCAGTTTAACTACAGGCTGACTTGCTTGGTGTTTTATAACTATGTAAAAGCGGAAAACGACTTGCTGATAAACGTGAAACCTCCGAAAAATATGGTGTACCAACTACTCCTACAGCAACAAGTTCCGTGTAGTTATGTTCTCAACAAAAAATAATTATATTAAATAAATCTTCACACCCGCTTCAGAGTGTCCCGACGGGGTCCCAGTTAGATATGGTAACATGAGGCGTGTGCCAGGGTTAGAGTCCATCATTTTAACCCATTTATCCAAACACTAAGTGTTCAGTCGTTTTTCTGAGTGCGTAACTCATGTTCTTTGCTTTCCGATAGTAAACGTGACCGTTATAGTGACCACTTGCTTTTATTAAAAAAATGCTGAAATGTGTGTGAAATCTTATGGGGCTTAACTGCTAAGGTCATCAGTTCCTAAGCTTACACAACACTTAACCTAAACTGTCCTAAGAACAAACACACACACCCATGCCCGAGGGAGGACTCGAACCTCCGCCGGGACCAGCCGCACAGTCCATCACTGCAGCGCCTTAGGCCGCTCGGCTAATCCCGCCCGGCTCTTGCTTTTATTACAGACTAGATGATCCCTCCTCTCATAGATCTCCACATCTACGTGATTACTCTGCTGTTCACAGTGAAGTGTCTGGCAGAGGGTTCAATGAACCCATTTCAAGCTGTCTCCCTACCGTTCCACTCTCGAAGGGCGCGCGGGAAAAACGAGCACTTAAATTTTTCTAAACGAGCCCTGATTTCTCTTATTTTATCATGATGATCATTGCTTGTTATGTAGATGGGTACCATCAGCATGTTTTCGGAATCGGAGGAGAAAACTGCTGATTGACATTTCATGAGAAGATCCAGTCGCAACGAAAAACGCCTTTGTTTCCATGTTTGCCACTCCAATTCACGTATTGTGTCTGTGGCACTATCTCCACAATTACGCGATAATACAATACGAGCTGCCCTTTTTTGAACGTTTTCAATATCATCCCTCAGTTCCATATGATACGGATCCCACACCGCAGAGCAGTAGTGCAGCGTAAGCAGTCTCTTTAGTAGATCTGTTGTACCTTCTAAGTGTTCTGCCAATGAATCGCAGTCTTTGGTTTGCTCTATTCACAACATTATCTATGCGATCGTTCCAAATTTGGTAACTTATAATTCCTATGTATTTAGCTGAATTTACAGCCTTCAGATTTGTGTGACTTATCGCCTAATCGAAATGTAGCGGATTTCTTTTAGTACTCAAGAGAATAACTTCACACTTTTTTTTAAAATTCAGGGTGAATTGCCGCTTTTCGCACCACACAGATATCTCATCTAAATCATTTTGCAATTCGTTTTGGTCATCTGATGACTTTACAAGACGGTAAATGACAGTATCATCAGCAAATAATCTACGAGGGCTATTCAGATTGTCTCCTATGTCGTTAATGTAGATCAGGAACAATAGAGGGCCTATAACACTTCCTTGGGGAACGCCGCATATTACTTCTGTTTTACTCCTTGACTTTCCGTCTATTACTACGAACTGTGACCTTTCTGACAGGAAATCACGTATGCAGTCGCACAACTAGGCGATATTCCATAGGCACACAGTTTGGTAAGAATACACTTGTTAGGAACGATGTCGAAAGCCTTCTGAAAATCTAAAAATATGGAGTCAATTTGACATCCCCTGTCCATAGCACTCATTACTTCATGAGTATAAAGAGCTAGTTGCGTTCCGCAAGAACGATATTTTCTGAATTCGTGCTGACTATGTGTCAGTAAATCATTTTCTTTGAGTTACTGCATAATGTTCGAATATAGTATATGTTCCAAAAACTTACTGCAAATCGACGTTAGTGATATGGGTCTATAATTCAGGGGATTACCCCTATTTTCCTTTTTGGGTATTGGTGTGACTTGAGGAAATTTCGCGTATTAAGGTACGGAACATTCTGTGAGCGAGCGGTTGTATATAATTGCTAAATATGGAGGTATTGGATCTGCATACCCTGAAAGGAACCTGAATGGTATACCATCTGGACCGGAGGCCTTGCCTTTATTAAGTGATTTAAGCTGCTTTGTTACACCGAGGATATCTACTTCTCTGATTCTCATCTTCGCAGTTGTTCCTGATTGGAATTAGGGTATATTTGCTTTGTCTTCTTTGGTGACGGAGTTTCTGAAAACCGTGTTTAATAACTCTGCTTTGGTGGCACTGTCATCAGTGACTTCACCGTTGTTATCGCGCAGTGAAGGTATTGATTGCGTCTTGCCACTGGTGTGCTTTATACACGACCAGAATCTGTTTGGGTTTCCTGCCAGATTCCGAGACAGAGTTTCGTTGTGGAAATTATTAAAACCATCTCGCATTGAAGCACGCGCTATATTTCGAACTTCTGCAAATCTTTGCCAATCTTCGGGGTTTTGTGTTCTTTTAAATTGGCATGTTTTTTACGTTGCTTCTGCAACAGCGATCTGACACGTTTGGTGTTCCATAGGGTATCAGTACCATCACTTATTAATTTATGTGGTGTATATCACTCAACTACCTTCGATACTATCTCTTTGAAATCATTCCACATCTTTTCTACGCTTACGTGATCAGATCGGAAGGAGTAGATATTGTATTTTAAAAGGGCGTTGAGAGCATTTTTATCAGCTTTTTTTTTTAAATAGATGTACTTTGCGTTTCTTTTTGATGTTTGTGGGTCTTGCGGTATTCAGCCTAGCAGCAACTGCCTTGTGGTCGCTAATCTCTGTATTCGTCATGATACTCCCTATTTGTTCAGGATTATTTGTTGCTAGGAGGTCAAGTATGATTTTGCAACCATTTACGCTTCGATTAGGCTCATGAACTAATTGTTCAAAACAATTTTCTGAGAAAGCATTCAGTACAATTTCGGATGACGTTTTATGCCTGCCGTCGGCTTCAAACGTAAAATTTTTTTCCAGCATGTCGAGGGTAGATTGAAGTCGCCACCAACTATAATTGTATGAGTGGGGTACCTATTTGAAATTAGACTCAAGTTTTCTTTGAACTGTTCAACAACTACATCTTATGAGTCGGGGGTAGATAAAACGATCCAAATAATAGTTTAGTCCGATTGTGAAGCATGTCCTCTACCCATACTGTTTCGCAGGAACTATCTACTTCATTTTCACTACAACGTAAATTACTTCTGACATCAATAAATGCTCCACCACTAACTGTATTTAATCTATCCTTTCTGAACACTGTTAGATCGTTTGAAAAATTTTGGCTGAACTTATTTCCGGCTTTAACCAGCTTTCTGTACCTATAGCTACTTGAGCTTCAGTGCTTTCTATTAGGGCTTGGAGGTCTGGTTCTTTCCCAACACAGCTACGACAATTTACAACTACAATACCGATCGTTTCTACTACTACTTTACTGTGTTTTACCTGCCCCTTTTAGACGGGCGCCCTTTCTGTGGTTTCCTGAGACCCTCTAACCTAAAAAACCGACCAGTCCCTTCCACACAGCCCTCGCTACCCGTGTAGCCGCTTCCTGTGTGTACTGGACTCCTGACCTATTAAGCGGAACCCGGAAACCCACCATCTGATGGCGCAAGTCAAGGAATCTGCAGCCTACACGGTCACATAACAGCCTGAGCCTCTGATTCAGACCCTCCACTCGGCTCTGAACCAAAGGACCACAGTCAGTTCTATCGACGATGCTGCAGATGGTGAGCTCCGCCTTAATCTCGGAAGCTAGTCTGGCAGTCTTTACCATTTCCGCTAGCCGCCCGAAACCAGACAGAATCTGCTCCTAACCAAAGCGACACACGTCATTGGTACCGACATGAGCCACCACCTGCAGTTGGCTGCAATCTGTACTCTTCGTGGCACCCGGAAGCAGCCTTTCCACTTCCGGAATGACTCTCCATGGAATGCACACGGAGTGCTCGCTGGCTTCCTTCCCCTCCTTGGCAGCCATGTTCCTAAGGGGCCCCATTACGCGCCTGACGTTGGAGCTCCCAACTACCAGCAAACCCACCCTCTGTGAATGCCTAAACCTTGCTGGCCGAGAAGCTTCCTCTGGAACAGGATGGACAACTGCATCCGGCTTAGAGACTTCGCCAGCCACAGATAACGCCCGAAACCTGGCCGTCAAACAAACCGGCGAGCCCTACTATCGGCCCCACGGAGTGTCTTTTGCTGCCTGCCAGTCTTTGTAATGATCTCCCTCTCGACCGCGGGTGAGGGGTCAACCTCAGTGCAGGCACTGCTATGTCTGTGTGTGTGGTGTGGTATCTAGTTGTCATGCTTTGTTGGGCCACCCCTATTAATTATGATTCACTAAGACGTTTCCATTGTGCAACATTATTATTTCTATTAAATAATTTGCATTATCATAAGGGGTGCCTTGCTTCCCTGTAGCTGACCAGAGATCGGACTGTACTATCATAGGGGTATGTAGAATCGCATAACCGACACCCTACGGAATAACCTAAACTGGAGCGATCACACAGATAATGTTGTGGCGAAAGCTAACGAAAGTCTGCGGGCTACTGGTAGAACACTTAAAACCGTCTTCTGGAATATTGATGCGTGGCGTGTGGGAATCTTCACATATAGAGCACATCAAAAAAGTACAAAGAAAGACAGCTCGTTTTGTCGCTAAACAGGTAGAGAGTGTCACGGATATGATACAAGAGTTGATGTGGGATTCATTAAAACAAAGGCGTGTTTTCGTTGCTGCAGGACTTTTCGAGAAACTTCTACCATCAGCAATCACCTCTGATCGTGACGTTCTATACTGCATAAGTAGAAATGATCTTTGCTATGAAATAAGAGAAATCAGAGCTCGCACGGAAATACGTAAGTGCCCATTTTCCCGCGTACTGTTCAAGGGTGAAACGGTAGAGATATATAGATTGAATGACATCGGGGATAGGCTACAACCCTGTCTCAATCCCTTCCCAACCACTGCTTCCCATTCGTGCCCCTCGACTCTTATAACTACCATCTAGTTTCTGTATAAATTGTAAAGAGCCTTTCGCTCGCCGTATTTTACCCCTGCCACCTTTAGAATTTGGAAGAGAGTATTCCAGTCAACATTGTCAAAAGCTTTCTCTAAGTCTACAAATGCTAGAAACGTAGGTTTGCCTTTCCTTAATCTTTCTTCTAAGATGGGTCGTAGGGTCAGTATTGCCTCGCGTGTTCCAACATTTCTATGGAATCCAAACTGATCTTCCTCGAGGTCGGCTTCTACCAGTTTTTCCATTCTTCTGTAAAGAATTCGTGTAAGTATTTTGCAGCCATGGCATATTAAACTGATAGTTCGGTAATTTTCACATTTGTGATTTGGGATTGGAATTATTATATACTTCTTGAAGTCTGAGGGTATTTCACCTGTCTGCTACATCTTGCCCACTACACAGTAGAGTTTTGATAGGCCCGACTCTCCCAAGGCTGTCAGTAGTTCTAATGGAATGTTATCTACTCTCGGGGCCTTGTTTCGACATAGGTCTTTCAGTGCTCTATGAAACTCTTCACGCAGTATCATATCTCCCATTTCATCTTCATTTACATCCTCTTCCATTTCCATAATACTGTCCTCAAGAACCTCGCCCTTGTGTAGAACCTCTATATACTCCTTCCACCTTTCTGCTCTCCCTTCTTTGCTTAGAACTGGGTTTCCATCTGAGCTCTTGACATTCATACAAGTAGATCTCTTTTCTCCAAAGGTCTCTTTAATTTTCCTGTAGGCAGTATCTATCTTACTTTAGTGATATGTGCCTCTACAACCTTACATTTGCCCTCTAGCCATCCCTGCTTAGCCATTTTGCACTTCTGTCGATCTCATTTTTGAGACGTTTGTATTCCTTTTTGCCTGCTTCATTTACAGAATTTTTATATTTTCTCCTTTCATCAATTAAATTCAATGACTCTTCTGTTACACAAGGATTTCTATTAGCCCTCTTCTTTTTATCTACTTGATCCTCTGCTACCTTCACTATTTCATCTCTCATCCTTATTCTACTGTATTTCTTTCCCCCATACTTGTCAATCGTTCCCTAATGCTCTCCCTGAACCTCTCTACAACCTCTGGTTCTTTCAGTTTATTCAGGTCCCATCTCCTCACATTCCCACCTTTTTGCAGTTTCTTCAGTTTTAATCTACAGTTCATAACCAATAGATTGTGGTCAGAGTCCACATCTGCCTCTGGAAATGTCTTACAATTTAAAATCTGGTTCCTAAATCTCTGTCTTACCATTATATAATATATCTGAAAGCTTCTAGTATCGCCAGGGTCCTTCCATCTATACAACCTTCTTTTATGATTCTTGAACCAAGTGTTAGATATGATTAAGTTATCCTCTGTGCAAAATTCTACCAAGCGGCTTCCTCTTTCATTTCTTCCCCCCCAATCCATATTCACCTACTGCGTTTCTTTCTCTTCCTTTTCCTACTGACGAATCCCAGTCACCCATGACCATTAAATTTTCGTCTCCCTTCACTATCTGAATAATTTCTTTTATCTCATCATACATTTTATCAATCTCTTCGTCATCTGCGCAGCTAGTTGGCATAGAAAATTGTACGACTGTGGTAGGCGTGGGATTCATATCTGTATTGGCCACAATAATGCGTTCGCTATGCTGTTTGTAGTAGCTTACCCGCATTCCTATTTTCCTATTCATTATTAAAGCTACTCCTGCATTACCCCTATTTGGTTTTGTATTTACAACCCTGTATTCAGTTAAATGGGTAGTGGTGGAGACGGGTGTGTCTAGTATAAGCATACGGAGACTGCGAGTTTGGAGATGACGTTATAGTAACCCTTGGAGAGTTTGATACGAGTATAAGGAACTGATTTCCTACCTCTAACAAGTAGCTGTCTGCGTGTGTGTACAACAGAGAACGTGCATAAGTGAGGGAGGATAAAAAATGTTACGCGCTGTTGTAATGCAGGTACTGAGACTTGCGGTCGTCAATCTGTAAGAAGGCTGCCCAGTTTAAAGTTGGATTACCAGAGGAATTAAATCTAAAATACTGTGATTTGGAAAATCTGTGACCTTTCATATGCCTACTGTTGACCCGTGCATCGATTTCCGGAACAAAATCTGTCTACAGCGTGGTAAAAGAAAATTGCCTTACAGGGTTGACACGCACAGCAAAGAGAAATTTAATTTAAGTGAATATAAAAAATCGTCTCATCTCAACAACGATAAATGTATTTTAGCAGCCTAGCTTAAGGCCAGTTACTGTGCCATTGGGATGTGAATTGCAGTCTGCAATTATAACAGTCAGATATGGTGCATCGAACGTATACACATCTGTAGAAACAAGACCTGAGACTGCAGTTTGTGCTAGCGTCACGACTCACCTTATTTGATGCAAATTCATGCAAAGAACTGGATATACGATTTTCATAGAAGTGGATGCTATCTTGGGTGTGAAATATCCTGCAAAAAATGTGAAATATATCAGTTATTACTGAGCCATGCACGGCTCGTGTTCATCCCATTAATTGTTTGTCATGTTCTATTACTGTAGTGCCGCCTCGTTTTCGTATTCCATTTACTGGCGTCACTAACTTCTCTGCCTTACTTGCCCGTGAGTGACAGCAGCAGCACGTATCGATAAACGCACTGTCTTACCATCTCTGGAGCGACCGATAGTATTTCCGGGTCGTCGTGTGTCAGTTATTCAGTGAGTTGGAGACGCACCAGCAGTGCAGTCGTGACGGAGCAGCAGTCGCGGACGGACCAGCAGTCCAGTCGGTCGGTTGGCGTGGAGTCCCCCTTCACGTGGAGTCGGGCTGGAGCTGCTGGCGGCGTGCACGCGCGGTTGGAGTGTGAGGTGCTGCTTGCGAGTGCTATGAAGATCGTCGCCCACCGATCTTGGACATGAAAGTTGAATCCTTAAACTTACTATCGAGCCTCCACTGTTTACATTTCTTCGTTTGATCCTAGTTGTCACTTTTGGGACATTCCCGCGAGCAACAACGTGTGTTTATTCAAGTCGGCTTAGATTCCAACTGTCTTCCTGTGAGATTTAACTTAATTTGTTCCCTGTTATTGAAGATGACCAGCGGTATCTTCTGCCTTGTGGCCGTTGACGTTCTGGTTACCTGCCCTGGTCGTTGACGTAATTTTGGGCAGTGTATTTTCTTCGTCGCGTTTTTGCTGTCCATCGTGGGGTGTAGTTCGAATGCTGAGGTGTTGTTGGACGTTGTGTCGTGTATTGAAATCTTGAGGTCGTTCTGCTCGTGTCGTGGAGTGGGACTGATTTGGTTGACTGTTTGGTCGTCTGTCTGTTGGTTCGGTTGCCTCCAGATTAAGAAGTCGTTGGACAGGCTGCCTGCCTCACCTAAATGGGCGTTAGTGTTAAATGCCAGGCCGGTCCTTGGAAACTTCTGAGTGCCATTCCATTATGTAGTAATTTCCCTGTTTTGATTTTAGTTATTTGGCTGATGTGTGGCTTTCTTCTGAGTATCACTATCTCTTAATGTTCTTGTCTTGCCCTTAAGGCATGAGATTGTTATAATTTTTTATGAGGCCTTCAGCAGCTGTTCAACATATGTTATGTGGCCTTCAGCTGAGTATTAATATCTCTTAAATTAATGTCCTTATCTTGCCCTTAAGGGAGGAGGGTGTCATTCTTTATTTTATATGAAATTTTATAAAGATAAATCCTTCTGCCAGTTTTCACACACATTTATTAAAATCATAAAAAGCATAAAAATTACTTAACTTGGTTCTGTATACTATTTGCAATTGACAGTCTGAAGTTCCTTTGGTATAGGTACGTTAATCGTATTCTCACATATATCTCTGCTACTTACAAAAGTGTCTATACATTTATCTTCATGGCTAGGTACAGGAATATGGTAATCTTATTAGGCGCAGACTGAAACTTGACTATAGACTGGTACAGACAAATATAGAACTCGTACAGACTGGTACAGACTAATGCTGACTAACTAATTGGAGGTCTGTACACGCGTTATAATACCTCACGACTTCATGTATCACTGCGCGAGTGTGATCCGCGAGGAGAAAAGGTTCTACGTCAGCAGCAATCTTACTGGCTGCATTACATATTAATACACTGATTGGCGGAAGTAGAATTTGGTCCGTCTCTATGGCAGCGCCATCTCGTAGTGCGGAGACAGAGGAGCGCTGCGCCTGCGCTGTTGTGCTTAGCGGGGCGCGCTCTAGTGGGAAAATTGTGTACCTGCTGACTACGCGGAACTATGTACACAACAAACTGTTTCTGTACCAAGCCCCATCACTACTTTCCTGACGAAGAAAGAAGGAGTTGGTAACGACACATGGAATCCAAGTCCACCCCCACTAGTCTCAGCAAGTTCACAATATTTATTACTCAAAACTTAGCCACAAAATGCGAGTGCGTCATGAATGATTAAAGAAATACTACTGCAGGTGCGCTGTGCCTACGCTCAACCCAGTTACGTAAAAATATCTCTCAAACAGCAACTCAGCAACAAGCTCCATTTGGCATCAAAGCACATCTTGCCTTCGTCACGGAACACACGGTAGAAAGCATTCAAAAGCAAGTCTGAGCGTTCTTTGAGAGCCGGCAAAGCGTTAATTGGCTCGTTCATCCGAAATTTCAGATGGTGATTCCCTTATAGCCCACAGACCAGACTTCCAATGATACAATTGTTTGTTAATCGATGTTGTGTACAGAATGGAGTAATGCTGTGATAACTGGTTCACGAAATTATTGATATAGGCTAATAGTAAAACTGGATATTGAAAGTTGAGATTAGTGAGTCGGCTTTGAAGTTCGAACAACTGTTATACAGTATAAGTTTTTTTATGTCGAAGAAACCTGCATATTCATTACTGACAATTAGTTCAAAATGGTTCAAATGGCTCTGAGCACTATGGGACTTAACATCTGAGGTCATCAGTCCCCTAGAACTTAGCACTACTTAAACCTAACTAACCTAAGGACATCACACACATCCATGCCAGAGGCAGGATTCGAACCTGCGATCGGAGCGGTCGCTCGGTTCCAGACTGTAGCGCCTAGAACCGCACAGCCACACCGGCCGGCTTGACGATTAGTTCCACACCCTAAAGGTTTGGTGCACCCTTATTGTGGTAGAGGGTAGTGTCGACCTCCATAATACCACCTTAAAAACGTATGAAACTAACTTTTGTACTGCAGTTTGTAACATCCCCTCTTCGTCAGCAATTTGTTTTGTCTGTTAATTTATTTCTTCTTTTGTCTTGTATCCTATATTAAAGATTTTGACGTGTGAGTACGTTGCCTATTTCATGGGCAAGGGAGAATCGTAAATTTTTTATTTTGCTGTGGCATTTTTTCTGGGAACATAAAAATCTCTTCAATTAAGACGACACAAGAGTAGAATTTAATTTACCTTTTTCGTAATGACGCAGGTTCGTGAATTTCAGTAGGATTCAAGCATGCACTCTTTATAAACTTCTTCATGAAATTATTCCAAATAATTACGCCACATTATTGAGCACTATTTAAAAAAAAAGTTCAAATGTGTGTGAAATCTTATGGGACTTAACTGCTAAGGGCATCAGTTCCTAAGCTTACACACTACTTAACCTAAATTATCCTAAGGACAAACACGCCCATGCCCGAGGGAGGACTCGAACCTCCGCCGGGACCAGCCGCACAGTACATGACTGCAGCGCCTCAGAACACGCGGCTAATCCCGCGCGGCGAGCACTATTATTTTGCATGTAATAGCGGATATCATTTAACGGCTGAGATCGTTACAAAAGCGTCGATTTCCTTCTGCTGATGGACGTCTGGGGTCGAAGCCGTTTTCGTAATGAGGGAGACAAAAGAACACATAGATAATGATGCATGGTGAAACACATTAATGTGTCCACCGCGTAAGTTCGACGGACAGTGAGCAATAACCACTGCGGGATTTCAAATTATAAATGTGATGTGGTATGGTGGCTCTCAACTGATCACCCTCTGCAAATATTTAAAGTTTTGGCTGGTTTCTTTGTCTACGGGCTGGGATACGTAGCTGCCGCATTACAAGTCAAATACTGATGAGTCTACAGTATACAATATGACTAGACTCATGAATCGAATGGTCGAATGTTCCTATTACTAGGCAATTGCGATTTTTGAATGTTATATAGAAATATATAAATGAAAGATTTCAGTTAAATAAATTGTGCAGGTACTATTTTAACGACGTTAAATGATGGGTACGATATCAGAAGTACCTTTAAGAACGCCCTTTATTACTGTAAAACACTTATTGGTGTCGATGGTCCCGCATTAAATAAAATATAGGTTGAATGACAGGGAAACAATAGATACCTACTTCACGTAATTAGTTATGAACAACAACATAGCTCGCGAGATATTCACTTCTAAACGCGTACTACATCTTCACTGCAGAAGCCATTGAAATCTCACATGTGCACAAGTCGGCACTACGAAATACTTCTATCCCCCGCGACCACGCACAAACTGCTCCGCTCTCGCACTCCTTATGGCGACCGTGCGTCCGTCGCGCCGTGCTGCCCAGAACTCTCTCGTGTCCTCTCCTGTACTGTCCCTCACGCCACCCGTTCAGTCTCCCATTAACGAGCTCTGTGGTTGGCTAGAGCGCTCCCACCATTTCTTCAGGGCAGATGTACACTCACCAATATAATGAAACACATTCGAAATATTGGATTTTAAATAACTTGAAATTAAATAAATATTCCTAAGGCTGGACCATAAGCACGCCCTAACACACATTATTAAATACTTAAACAAATTAAAAAAAAATATAGGAATAGAACATGTAACATTACAGGACATATTGGGACATATTGAAGTATTCGATACTGTAGACTTTTAGGGGATGTCGATACAGATATGCAAAATGTAAAGGGAAACTTTGGAGATGTTTAAATATTGTACTGTGTCAATATTAGGACATTTTGCACAGAAAGAACAAAAATAGAATTAATGTAAATATATATTAGTGTTAGTAACCTATTTTCATTCAATTTTGTAATTATATTTCATTTTGTAAAAGAAAGACTCACTGTTTGCTGTAGCTCTGATTAATTGTATAAATTATCAGTTTTGAGCTAAATTATTTCGTATAATATGGACAAGATACTTTTAAAAACTCACCAGCTAAAGAGAAAGTCTGTAAATGAACGTTTAATGCACACTTCTGGAACTTTCTATGGAGAAATTTTATATTATGATCGCAAAAATACGAAAACTTGTGAAAACTGTTTCATAACCTAATTTCGAAAGACGATTTGTATCAAGAAATATTGCTAAAAAGATTTATTTACGTTTTTAAGCACGATTTAAATCATTTTACATATAAATAGTTGTTCTAAATCACTCAACAAATATCCAGAATCAAATGTCAAGATATTTCTGGAAACATCGGTACAAATCTGGTGAAGGTTATCCAGAAGCTGGTAGAAAAATGTTATAAAATCTATTTGGAAATTATGCTTGTAAGAATTTATATGTACTGATCCTTTTACTTACTTTAATCTGTACTAAAATTCTGTAATGTCTAATTTAGTTTTAAGTCGTGAATTGCTATCGTATTGTAAACAAAACATTGTCAAAGACTCTCATTGTTTGGAAAGATATTATTAATACACCTAGGAGTTGTCAGTTGCCAGTTCGGATATGCAGTGTGGTTAGCTCTGAGAGTCAGTTGTTGAGTCTGTGAAGTCTGTCAGTTCTGTTTGTAAATAAACGTCTGTAATGAAGAATTACTTGTTGTCGTCAATATGAACTCAAGACCTTTTGCACGGAGCAGACACCTCCTAATGCAACGTTTTAATTTGGTTGAGGAAGCTGGGATCGCTATAAGTGCAAACAAATTGAAGTGGAACGTTTTAATTTGGTGTTGAGGAGCTGAAATGTTATAAACAGAAACAAGCCAGTAGCCTAATGTTTCTGTGCTTTCTAAAACACAGTAAATAATTTACCAGTTTCTTCATGAATAATATATATTGGGTATAAACAAAGACATAGATGAATAAATATATTTATAAACATGCTGTTACCGTTTTTTCGTGTAATTGTGGAATACTTATGGCCTGACGCGATCGATAGTAATCGGCCACTTTGATCTGCAATAACTCGTGCACTATTCAAGTTACATTCCTGTTATTTACACCAATTTAGGTTTACACTAATAACTTCCTAAAGACACAGCGATCGACAAAATCGGAAGAACCGTTTAGATTTTAGAAATTCGTTGCTGGGCTTTAGTTGCATAATTTGTCGTCAGATACTAAACTTAAAGAAGAATATAATAATTCCAGTCCCAAAGAAAGCAGCTGTTGACAGATGTGAAAATTACCGAACTATCAGTTTAATAAGTCACAGCTGCAAAATACTAACGCGAATTCTTTACATACTAATGGAAAAACTGGTAGAAGCCGACCTCGGGGAAGATCAGTTTGGATTCCGTAGAAACGTAGGAACACGTGAGGCAATACTAACGCCACGACATATCTTAGAAGAAAGATTAAGGAAAGGCAAACCTACGTTTCTAGCATTTGTAGATTTAGAGAAAGCTTTTGACAATGTTGATTGGAATACTCTTTCAAATTCTGAAGGTGGCAGGGGTAAAATACAGGAAGCGAAAGGCTATTTACAACTTTTACAGAAACCAGATGGCAGATATAAGAGTCGAGGGACATGAAAGGGAAGCAGTGGTTGGGAAGGGGGTGTGACAGGGTTGTAGCCTCTCCCTGATGCTATTCAATCTGTATATTGAGCAAGCAGTAAAGGAAACAAAAGGAAAAAAAAAAAGGTTCAAATGGCTCTGAGCACTATGGGACTCAACTTCTGAGGTCATTAGTCCCCTAGAACTTAGAACTACTTAAACCTACCTAACCTAAGGACATCACACACATCCATGCCCGAGGCAGGATTCGAACCTGCGACCGTAGCACTCGCGCGGTTCCGGACTGAGCGCCTAGAACCGCTAGACCACCGCGGCCGGCAACAAAAGAAAAGTTCGGAGTAGGTATTATAATCCAAGGGGAAGAAATAAAAGCCGGCCGCGGTGGTCTCGCGGTTCTAGGCGCGCAGTTCGGAACCGTGCGACTGCTACGGTCGCAGGTTCGAATCCTGCCTCGGGCATGGATGTGTGTGATGTCCTTAGGTTAGTTAGGTTTAAGTAGTTCTAAGTTCTAGGGGACTGATGACCACAGATGTGAAGTTCCATAGTGCTCAGAGCCATTTGAACCATTTTTTTGATTCTGAAATTACGCAAGAGCCAGAATGATATTTGTCATAAGAACACTCGAAACAAAAGGTGTTTGAACAAATTGCGCATCGAATAAATGAAGATTTTTTTACACGAGCAGCACGGTTTGAGGATATCTGTCGAAACGCAGACCTCGTTAACATTTCTAAAGATGTCTTTCTGCCGTTAGTTTAGACGCGAACCATGCGTATTGGATCATATTGTGAAAAACAGGAGATGATAACTGATGGTGAACGATCGAGTGAATTTTAATACAATATTCTCGTGAATTAATCTCTCGTTTCTGTTTCATTAACATGGCGCAACTGTGCAGGCATTTAATGAAATTTTTCACCTGTCTGTAAAAATAAACGTCACAAGGCTGCACTAGTGGTTTACACTTCGGTGGAATAACTTTGAAGGTACAGGTGGGACGTTGTGCGTCGTCCTGGAAAACCTCGTCATACAGTTGTGGTTGTGTTTGCCCTCCCCAGGAGTCGACGATGAGGAGAAACCTTCTGTTTCCAACGTTGGGCTTCAAAGATGTTTTAAGAAATTCGTTGTACGTGTTTGTAGTCAACTTTACAGGCTTTGATGACGTCATAATGACGTTCCTGTATGTTTTGGCGTATTCATCGATCGTCTTCCGGACTCGGGGTCTAAATGCACCTGTTGTCTCCTGCAGGCATACGAAAACACTCCGGAGGACACGTTCAGAAAAAGTAATAGCATATTGTGCTGTATATGAATGCGAACTTTCTTCATGTCCACTCTCTTCACAAGTACGGTTTTGCTTCCTTTGTGGATGAGAGTCCGGTTCAAAGTAGACTGGTACTGACATCCTGGAAGTAAATGAAACAGCACGATATTTAATGACCGGAAAGATTGTACTGTAACGTCTTCTAGCAAAATAAATATGATATGTGGTAAAAAAAGAGAACAGAATAATTGAACTGGGTGATTGTAATTGCGTGGACAATGATTGTGTGAACTTTATCTAATAAAGAGAAACCATTATGTGCCATGTTTAATACTTGTATAGAATTATGTACCGATTTTTTAAAAAGAAAATGTGTCGGAGACTACTGAATCCGCCACAGACGATACTTACTAAATATCAAGAAAGATGAGAATATGTCACACCGAGTATAAATAGTAGTGACCGAGCATTAATTTCTCTGTCGTCTTCTTGGAGATACGTGAGTAGGAAGAGCCTGTGATGCTACATTGTATGCTTGTGTAGCATTTTTTTGTCAAGATGGAGAGAAGGACGCCATTAGGTATTGATTTATAAAGGTGTGTAAGAATTTAATCTGTCTAAATGTTTTGAATAGAGTTACTTAGTGAAAACTTGCATTATGGTTTGTAATAAGCTTGCCTGCTATTTTATTCCATCCTTTTAAGACATTTTCAGCTATTTAAATATTATTCGTGGTGCAGAGCTGCGCTACGAACGAACGAGCCACTGCCGCGGTGCATTCAAACGGCATTAAATGAAACCAATCATACAGCAAAGAAGCAGACAAGTAATAGTGAACCAAAATTATTTCTTTCAGCTTTCAAAATTGTAGGGCAGAGCAGCAGATTTGATGATGTGTTTTACAGGTGGACGCGGGCTGCTGATGATATATTATTAACATTGCAAAAAGATAATTTACCTTCACGACAAAAAAGAAATCTTGCTGCGTGTAGTTCTGGTCTGGCAAACATTATAGCAAAAAATTTTCTCTCTGACAATAGTCTCATGTTCTCGTGTTAGTCGTGGTACTTATTGGTGTTTTAATGTTAATAAAAATCCACTGCAAAATTTTCATGTTGAACATACATTGCGTACTGTAACCTCAGTATTGATAACGAAATAATTTTCAGTAACCTTCTCAATAACTGTAAAGTAAGGAAGATAAGTTGAACTTTATAGCGAGTTACAGTAACGAAACAATGTTCCTTTTATATAAAGCCAGATCCAGAATAATAACAACGTAATATATTTTATTTTGTTGAAAATTAATGATCCAAAGAAAGTCACAGCGCAGCATCCCTAAAAAGTATTCCAGGGCTCTTTTGGTAGCAACATATTTTATCTCATATATTAGTTGTCACCCGAGCAATAACAAAGCAATAACAAAGCAAAGAGACAGCGAAAGTAGAATTACATGATTATATAAGAGAATTATTCAAATGGATATTCGTTGTTTGAAATACCATTTATAGAATGTGATTTCATTTTGTCACATACCTGTTTGATCCGTGTTGTTAATATAGTCCTTCTCAAAAGTGGGTATTAAATCTAGAGTATGTAGCCGGAAAGTTTCTGCAGCAGCCAAGGTTTCTTCCAATGTCACTGTTTCCTTTCGTGATACGAATTTTGTTACTTTCCGTTGTCGAATTCTGTGTCGTCGTTTAAATCTCGCCACCCATCGACTAGAAGCTTTAAATTCAAAGTTTTCATATTGTGCGGCCGCTGTTAAAGCCAATTGTTGCAGATTTCGAGTGGTAATTTGCTGGTAATTGTGGCTAGATTCGACAAAACGATTGTAAGTCCACGAATCTATCGCTGTGTATTTGTCAAATTCAGATCCACCCTTCCTAATTTCGTCTTCCCATCGTGATAAATATTCCTTTTTAGGCGATGACATCCTTTACTTTTCATCGCCTGCAGACTCCACCGAGGATGTGCTTTCGCAATGTTGACGCATTGTATTTTGTATTCTAGCGGAATATACGTAGGTTCTTTGGATTTTTTTCCCCTGGGTGTTCATACTCGTCCGAGGAATCGCCTATTGTAACATCTTCGAATTCTACATCTTCGCCACCTTCATTCTCCTGAAGTAACTCTTCATCAATCACGATAGTGTTTTAGCTCAAGAAATCTATCACAGTGTTGTACAACTTCTGTGCCATCAGCATAGCTTCGTGTGAAATTGACGGCGAAACTTCAGACGCTAGTTAATCGTTTTCAATCAGCAGTGCATTGAAATCGGTAACTGCATCTTTAATCAGCAACTTCGATTTCTCGCTGTGTAGAGAATCGTCGGTAATATCTTTAAGTCCCTCAGAACTCGCGATGTGTTCATTTCGAAGCATTGTAACCACAAAACGTTAGCAACCGGAAAAACTTTCACACACGTGTACTCGTTCCAAGCTCGAAAAAGCAACTTCTAGGTTCTTCTTACCTATTTGTAGCGCAGTGAGCGCGGATGTGCGGCTATCCCTTCGCTCTCCAAGTTTGTCTACTGCCCCTTTGTGGGGACCGTCGTTTATAGCGGTCTCATGACACTGTACCTGAACTAGTCGGATAGAATCCGTACGCTCGTGTTCGACGGATGTTATGTATATTATACATGATAGAAATGAAATATTGCCAGTATACAATACGAATCAATATTTGAAGGAAAAAATTTGGTTGGAAAAGTTGAAAATGTTTAAAGAACAAAAGTTTTCAGTTTGAACGTCATTGCATATTTCTAAATAAGGAAAAGCTAATAGATACTATGAAAATACGAAGCACGAATTGTTACCAATATTGCATCTGACAACGCTCCATTCGCTTCAGTGAGCGGACGCATGGTTATTATGTACTGTAAGACTGAAAGTTTCGGAGCGTTTTTCTCGTCATTGGCTGGCCATCGGGCTGTATGGCTGGGCCATTGTAACTCTATGGGGTAGTGCTGCAAAACACGCGGCGTCCCACTCCGAACTTCATTTCCTCACCCGTGTGAGGTACAACAACATCTGTACTAGTAAACGACTTTATCTGTACGTGATGCACTACGCAAAATCAGTAAGTGTAGGTTGCCTCTCTGACGGCCTCTAAAAGGGCAACAAAAATTTGATTTTTGGTATTTCATGTACACTGCACAAAACAATAATGGATCACTTCTTCGAAACACCGCAATTGCCTCCGATGTTGACACGTATGTTTAATGGCTCAAAGGTTGCTGCACCTTCCTGTGAAATGTTGCAGAAGTGTGGCGCCCTTCAACGTCACACTCGGACTCGGTGACATTTCAAATAACAAAGTGTCGACAGGTGCGAAAAAAAGGCCGCAGCTCAGACGTTCATGAGAGGTGTGAGATGGGTGAATGATGCCGCACTGGGAACAAATTTCACCACAATTCTGCCCAGCATTTCACCACTTCCTTTGACGACTCTGCGGTGGAGATCACAACCGCGACGCTCAACATTGAAATCGTGCGGTTTTATTGTGTGTGAGGATGGCACAATGGGCGTCAGTGCAACCACCCCTTTCAGGCGTTGGTTCCCGAGATATTTCGCGGTCGGAAATGACAGTTGAAAATTTATTGTTAAACTTCTAAACTCGTGTCTGTATGTTTCTTGTTGGTATCTAAAAAACTGGTTTGAAACTTATTCTGATAATGAAAGACATTAATCTCAGTGCAGGGCAACAGAACGGTGTTAAAATTCGATGTTGATCGGAAATACGTTAAGTTCACGCTGCACGACGCGATATCCTGACTAGACAGTTCATCAAAAAATTCGCCTGCGAGAAAGCAATCCGTTTTCAATTAAATTTACATATTCTATCTGACTGCAAAACAAAATGATACAGATTAAGATTTTGGCCCTCAATATTGCTAATCTTTATCTTTAGCCATGCAATCAATCACAGTACCATAACTGCTACTGTAATTACAGAGCAAATGATCATGTAAATTAACGCATCTGACTTTCTGACAAACTGCATTAAAACTTACAAGCTAGCACTTTTCTTAAATCTTCTATTGATACAAAACCTCTGAACTGATGTGATATTTTCACAAACACGTTCCGACAATGTCATGTCTGTACCTTACAGTGGACATGAATTTTGATGATAACTGAATTTGTTGACCTACCTTTGCGCGCGGAACGGTCGTCTTACCTCCAACCAGTTACTAATAGGAATATTGATCTGACTGTTCAAGCCGGCCGCGGTGGCCGTGTGGTTCTGGCGCTGCAGTCCGGAACCGCGGGGCTGCTACGGTCGTAGGTTCGAATCCTGCCTCGGGCATGGGTGTGTGTGATGTCCTTAGGTTAGTTAGGTTTAAGTAGTTCTAAGTCGTAGGGGACTGATGACCTCAAAGTTAAGTCCCATAGTGCTCAGTCATTTGAACCATTTTTGTAAAGAATGAAAAATGAGGAACTAAACTTAACGACTGATAAATAGGAACAAAGACTCCAAGTAAAACTATACATCATTAAGCCATAAGAACAATATACGTCTTCATAAAGGTAACACACCTAGACAAGTCAGTAAAATATTTCCTAATAATTTTCCTGGAAACAGTTACTTTCCTTGAGAGTTGTTTCAACTGTAAGACAAAACCATACAATGCATTTCAATATTTCCACAGAACTTCAGCCATACGCAATGTTCCAATTATAAGAAAGTACTTACGTTGAAATTCCCCTTTTAACATTCTTGCGTTCATATTACCTCACTTTCACAATAATTTTCCTCAAAACACATTAGTACAAACTCCTTTTTAAAAAATAATGCTTCCACTACATGGTAGGCCACCTTTCACCCTTCTCGAACCAAGTACATTACCAGACTAACACATACACTTCTGCTCATGTCTTCAAAAGAAGTAACCTCTCTGACCAACATCTGTGGTCTCAGGAACAGACTTACAAAGAATATGGTTATATTAATACTACGAAGGTCGAGTACATGTACCAGATCTGCAAGCTCATTCACAATTATGGCGAAAACTTCTTGAAGATCGACATGGCAGATAGAACAGTCCCCTTTCACAGTTCGCAGTGCGATGAGCAACAGGCCGACGTTCTTGACAGTAATCGACACTGCTGACACCTTCCAGACACTTCAACCCTTCTGTGAGAACATCGTAGGCCAGCAACGCCAATGAATGTGATCTCACCCGTTTGAAGTTCAGTGAAACCGCAATTTTTGCGCCAGTGTACTTGCTGGTAATACTAAGGACAGTTCGGCAACAACCTTTGTGCCACCTGCCCACCTATGTTTGGCACCTTCAAATTGTGCCTTACAGACGAAAACTTGACGAGACTTGCAGCATTAGAAAATTGCAGCGAAATGCAGGAAGATCTGCAGCGGATAGGCACTTGGTGCAGGGAGTGTCAACTGACCCTTAACATAGACAAATGTAATGTATTGCGAATACATAGGAAGAAGAATCCTTTATTGTATGATTATATAACAGCGGAAGAAACACTGGTAGCAGTTACTTCTGTAAAATATCTGGGAGTATGCGTACGGAACGATTTGAAGTGGAATGATCATATAAAATTAATTGTTGGTAAGGCGGATGCCAGGTTGAGATTCATTGGGAGAGTCCTTAGAAAATGTAGTCCATCAACAAAGGAGGTGGCTTACAAAACACTCGTTCGGCCTATACTTGAGTATTGCTCATCAGTGTGGGATCCGTACCAGGTCGGGTTGGCAGAGAAGATCCAAAGAAGAGTGGCGCGTTTCGTCACAGGGTTATCTGGTAAGCGTGATAGCGTTACGGAGATGGTTCGCAAACTCACGTGGCAGACTCTGCAAGAGAGGCGCTCTGCATCGCGGTGCAGCTTGCTGTCCAGGTTTCGAGAGGGTGCGTTTCTGGATAAGGTATCGAATATATTGCTTCCCCCTACTTATACCTCCCGAGGAGATCACGAATGTAAAATTGGAAAGATTTGAGCGCGCACGGAGGCTTTCCGGCAGTTGTTCTTCCCGCCAACCATACGCGACTGGAACAGGAAAGGGAGGTAATGACAGTGGCACGTAAAGTCCCCTCCGCCACACACTGTTGGGTGGCTTGCGGAGTATAAATGTAGATGTAGAACCATAGACATGCTCAGACAACCTATGCTGCCGCTTTTGCGCCTGCTAGTAGGCCATCCGGAAAAGGAGAGACGTCGAAAGGGTTGCCTGTCTCCCAGAATATAGGGGTTCGTCACTGCTTTCTTCGTTCAGGTATATTTTTAAAGTGTTCAGTAAAGACAGATGAATGGCACCTAGGGTGTTGCCAAATTGGGGGCGTCTTATTCACGTATGTGTCAGTGTCTCTCCCCTCTGCGATCACGCCACTGGAGGGCGCGAAACAGGAAGGTTGAAGTATAAATACCCTTTGCTGCTTCAGTCACGTTCAAATTTCGATCCCTAGTGGTTACATCCTGTACAACAGAGGGTGGGATCACGTTCACTGTGGTTACTACCCTTTTACGTCCTTGGAGAAGAACTGAAGTTCATGGGAGGTGTCAGCAGTGTCAAACGCCGTCAACAACGTCGTCCTGCTGCTCATAGCACTGAGAACTGTCGTTTTCGACCGCGAAGTATATGGGAATCAGCGTCCCAAGGAAAGACGTGGTTTCACTGGTTCCCTTTGACACACAAGGCCTATTCGTGCCAATTCTGATCAGCGGTGTGTCTGAATTGTTTCCCTCAGCCACCCATATGAAAACCTCGTGATTTCAACCCCAGGCGTCGCAGCTCTGACCTGCATCGATGATGACGAAGTCCCATACTCCTTGACACAGTTACAATGAAATGAACACCTTTAGCTGCTTACAGGCGTTGACATACGTCAACGGGGACAGATGAAAATGTGTGCCCCGACCGGGACTCGAACCCGGGATCTCCTGCTTACATGGCAGACGCTCTATCCATCTGAGCCACCGAGGACACAGAGGATAGCGCGACTGCAGGGATTTATCTCTGGCACGCCTCCCGCGAAACCCACATTCTCAACGTATTGTCCCGCACTACATTCGTAGAATGTGGGTTTCGCGGGAGGCGTGCCAGAGATAAATCCCTGCAGTCGCGCTATCCTCTGTGACCTCGTTGGCTCAGATGGATAGAGCGCCTGCCATGTAAGCAGGAGATCTCGGGTTCGAGTCCCGGTAGGGGTACTCATTTTCATCTGTCCCCGTTGACGTATGTCAACGCCTGTAAGCAGCTAAGGGTGTTCATTTCATTGTAATTTCATTCTAACGAGCTGCATGGTCCTTGACAGAGCGTAGGGGACGATGCGGGAGACCCGCACCGCTGTACTAGGCAAGGTCCTAGCGGGGGTGGTTTGCCATTGCCTTCCTCCGACCGTAATGGGGATGAATGATGACGATGAAGACGACACAACAACACCCAGTCATCTCGAGGCAAGTGAAAATCCCCGACCCCGCTGGGAATCGAACCCGGGACCCCGTGCTCGGGAAGCGAAAACGCTATCGTGAGACCACGAGTCGGGGACTGACCTGCATCGGAGAGGCTTTAAAAAAGGGGGTGAAATGAGGGTAAGAGGGGTTGCGACGACCTTCCCGTCATGTGAAACGTCCCACGGTGGCGTTAGGTAGAATTGTTGCGAAATTTGGTGCCAGTGAGACTTCATTAACTAACGTTACACCTCCCTTTGAATTCTCTGGCCTTACCTCAGCACGTTTGATACCTCGCTGTCAGAAGCGCTGCCGAGCCAGAGGATGGCGTCGCAGGACCCCACGCTTTTGCACCGTTGCAGAGGAAATGTCTAGACACCTTTGGGCCGAATTACAAACTTACGCTTTACAGGGGAGACAATTACGGTATTTCAAAAAAGTGATCCTTTATTTGTCTTGCACACTGTAGTCATTTACCGAATTTAAAAGTTAGAAATGCTATCATAATCTACTCATTAGGAGTTATAATTTTACGTTACTAATTTAACACAATATGTCAAATACTAAATTCAGTAACTGTGTAAATGCGTCAAGGCATCTCAACTCAGCACTCACAAATTACCGAAGACTATATTCAACCATTAAGTGAGGATAAGAGGACTTACCGAGCACCTACAATCTTTAAATGAAATTTCAAACCATTTCGAAATTTTTTCTCGCTGACGTATCCCACAAAATAAAGATAAGAGCAAAGTTTGCACGAAGAGTGCACAAATACCACTGACTGTACTTGCAAAATTATAGCTCTGTATAACACACTGAGCCAAGCTGCGGCTCGCGTTGGTGCTGTTTGTAGGTCACCGCCCTCTGTTGAAGGCCAGACGGTATCGTTTGGTAGGCAGTTGTTCGTCCTCTTTTCGTGTTGACTGGCGAAACTCGTTTCGCAAGTGTTGCCTGTCCGCTAGTGGCAGCAGCGGCGGTTATCGATATGTAGTAACTGTTGCCCTATCTTTGGGGCGACGTCGCTGTTTTGCCAGGTCGTGTGAGTGTGGCAGTTCAGTGGTAGACTGAGGATTGGATTGGATTGTTTGGGGGAAGAGACCAAACACTGAGTCATCGGTCTCATCGGATTAGGGAAGGATGGGAAAGGAAGTCGGCCGTGCCCTTTCAAAGGAACCATCCCAGCATTTGCCTGGGGAACTGAGGAGAAGCCAGGTCCGCACAGTGCGAGAACACGCCGGGACCCCTGGCGGAACAGATGGCTTGCCAGATGGAAGGGCTGTGGTCACGAGGGTACAGGACTTCATCATAAGCCGGATCAAGCAAGCTTAAATGGTTTAAATGGCTCTGAGCACTTTGGAACTTAAGATCTGAGTTCATCAACCCCCTAGACTTAGAACTTCTTAAACCTAACTAATCTAAGGACATCACAAACATTCATGCCCGAGGCAGGATTCGAACCTAAGACTGTAGCAGCAGCGCGGTTCCTGACTGAAGCGCCTAGAACCGCTCGGCCACAGCGGCCGGTAGCTTAAGATGAGTGCATTTCAATCCAAGTAGAGAAACCACTACCATTGTGATATCTTGCGATTCTCCAGTGACTTTGGTCCGTGTTGCTGCACGTAGTGTCGCCAAGGCGAAGAGCAGCTAGTGGATTGTTTGAGGAAGGCGGATTTGACTATTTTTCCTCGACTGCTTATTACTATTTACTGCGTTCAACTTGTTACGGTTTGTTAAGTTCAACTAGCGGTAATTTTTCTTGCCTGGTGGCCACTAACGCCCCAGTTACCTGCCCTGGGGGTTAGTGTATGTAACGGCACTGTACATTTACTCACCTTGCCGCTGCTGTCCGGTAAGGCGTGTAGTTTGACAACTTTCTTTATTGTAGACCGGTTGGTGATTCTTCTATTCTGGTGGTAATGATTCCTTTCTCGCTCCGGGCGCTCTAAGCACCGTATTCTGCAGGCGGAGTTCAGACCGCCGTTTCCGGCTTTGGCGTATTGTTCCATCGTTGCATTTGGTATATCGGACGTCCGGTAGCTTCAGGAAGATTACCATTAGTCATTCGTTAGCTGCCACTAGTCTGAGTTACCATCTTATGAAGTGATTGCAGCTCTTGGCTGCCTATCTCATCGCTCGCGAAAGTGTTTGTTGCCGGACCTTCTCAGAGTCGATTCCTGGAGTACCGTCTGGATCAGTTGCTTGTTTTTTTAATTAACCTTTGCTATCGTATTTTCTGTCTTACAGCAGATTTCGATTTTTTTTATATATTATTGCCGTTTCTGGCGTGTAAGGCCTTCAGCCACGAATCTGGTCATTTGCCTTAAAATTCTAATAGGGTTTGATATTTTAGCAGTAAGCCTTAAAAACTTATTTACTGCCATTCCTGGCGTCTGGTGCCTTCCGCTTTGTTTGTTGCGACTTACCTTAATATTTCAATACCTGTAATTTGTAAGTTGCAGCGAGTTATCAACAGTTCTTAATTTATTGCCATTCCTGGCGTGTAAGTCCATCTGCCCAGATCACAGTGGCTTGCTTTTAAAACATTCTGTTTTTAATGATGATTTACTAAATAGTAACTCACTGAAAACACTATTATTTACACTGCTGTTTATTCCTTCACTAATAACGTGTGGTATTTTTTGTTTATTGTTGAGTCTGGAATTACTGGTTTAAAATAAATTGTGCGTAACTGTAAAAGGCAACCAATAGTAACTGATTACGGCCCCGTCCCAATCGCAACCGAATCCTACTTCCCTTGACTTCCAGGTTTCACACTTTTTGGGTGATGTGATGTCATAAACATTGAACTGAAAGAAAAAGTAGCTTTTCTTAAAACGGAGCGCAAATTACATGGAGCTCACTTATCCGGCGGTTGAAACGTTTTTGTATATGGGAGTTCGAGGCTTTAAAGAATGGGGGGTGCGCCAGGTTACTGGTTAATTCAGAAAATGCATTAATTTTCTCATTAGCTGTTGCTTAAGTGTCGATGAAGCCATTCCATTTCACGGCGTGTTGACGTTCATCTTTTGGCAGCTGAATGGTTCACGACTCCAGGTGGTGAGCGGATGAACGAATATTCCATCCTCTTTATTGTGTGAATGAGTGACTCACAGAGCAATCTTTCCCCTGACAAAGAGTGCTGCACAAACAGTCATTAAAGCATGCCACCCCTTTTGAAAATGTATCTCAGTGTTCATATAAGATTTTGAACACAGTTTCTACCCTGAAATGTACCTAGTAATAGCGCAATCTGACTTCGAAACGCCGGCCGCGGTGGTCTAGCGGTTCAGGCGCTCAGTCCGGAACCGCGGGACTGCTACGGTCGCAGGAGCGAATCCTGCCTCGGGCATGGATGTGTGTGATGTCCTTAGGTTAGTTATGGTTAAGTAGTTCTAAGTTCTAGGGGACTGATGACCACAGATGTTAAGTCCCATAGTGCTCAGAGCCCCCCCTGACTTTGAAACTTAAGTTCAGAGATGGCAATTCTTACGATAAGTGCAACGGAAAAAGCAGAGGTTATTCTAAACCTACAACTGAGTTTTAAAATAGGAACTTCACTGCAAACCTCCTACTGCACTGTTTAAGTGTATTAAAATAGAGCCTTATAAGCTCGATTTGTTCAGGGCATCCGGCCGGGGTGGCCGAGCGGTTCTAGGCGCTACAGTCTGGAACCGCGCGACCGCTGCGGTCACAGGTCCGAATCCTGCCTCGGGTATGGATGTGTGTGATGTCCTTAGGTTAATTAGGTTTAAGTAGTTCAAAGTTATAGAGGACTGATGAGCTCGGAAGTTAAGTGCCATAGTGCTCAGAGACCTCTGAACCATTTTTGTGCAGGGCAAATGCGTTTGTCGTCTGTTGCTTACACTGAGTGATAACCTGAAAACAGAGTGTTTTTGTGGTGTAAGCAGTGATTTACGATGACACAGTCTCCACCGTCGTATGACTCGAAGAACAGTTTTAGCGATGACTTACCTGGGTTGCTGGAAGGCATTTACTGAAGATAGATCCAAGCGCTGTAAGCAGACGTAGAGAAGTCCTTGGTCAGATTACAATATAAGTGAATGGAGCTAGTTTTGTATCACATAAATATTAAGTTTTTAAATATTCAGGTAAAGGAGGTATGCAAGTGAGAATTTTTCAATCACAGAGAGATTTTGCGAGTAATACACTCCTGGAAATGGAAAAAAGAACACATTGACACCGGTGTGTCAGACCCACCATACTTGCTCCGGACACTGCGAGAGGGCTGTACAAGCAATGATCACACGCACGGCACAGCGGACACACCAGGAACCGCGGTGTTGCCCGTCGAATGGCGCTAGCTGCGCAGCATTTGTGCACCGCCACCGTCAGTGTCAGCCAGTTTGCCGTGGCATACGGAGCTCCAACGCAGTCTTTAACACTGGTAGCATGCCGCGACAGCGTGGACGTGAACCGTATGTGCAGTTGACGGACTTTGAGCGAGGGCGTATAGTGGGCATGCGGGAGGCCGGGTGGACGTACCGCCGAATTGCTCAACACGTGGGGCGTGAGGTCTCCACAGTACATCGATGTTGTCGCCAGTGGTCGGCGGAAGGTGCACGTGCCCGTCGACCTGGGACCGGAGCGCAGCGACGCACGGATGCACGCCAAGACCGTAGGATCCTACGCAGTGCCGTAGGGGACCGCACCGCTACTTCCCAGCAAATTAGGGACACTGTTGCTCCTGGGGTATCGCCGAGGACCATTCGCAACCGTCTCCATGAAGCTGGGCTACGGTCCCGCACACCGTTAGGCCGTCTTCCGCTCACGCCCCAACATCGTGCAGCCCGCCTCCAGTGGTGTCGCGACAGGCGTGAATGGAGGGACGAATGGAGACGTGTCGTCTTCAGCGATGAGAGTCGCTTCTGCCTTGGTGCCAATGATGGTCGTATGCGTGTTTGGCGCCGTGCAGGTGAGCGCCACAATCAGGACTGCATACGACCGAGGCACACAGGGCCAACACCCGGCATCATGGTGTGGGGAGCGATCTCCTACACTGGCCGTACACCTCTGGTGATCGTCGAGGGGACACTGAATAGTGCACGGTACATCCAAACCGTCATCGAACCCATCGTTCTACCATTCCTAGACCGGCAAGGGAGCTTGCTGTTCCAACAGGACAATGCACGTCCGCATGTATCCCGTGCCACCCAACGTGCTCTAGAAGGTGTAAGTCAACTACCTGGCCAGCAAGATCTCCGGATCTGTCCCCCATTGAGCATGTTTGGGACTGGATGAAGCGTCGTCTCACGCGGTCTGCACGTCCAGCACGAACGCTGGTCCAACTGAGGCGCCAGGTGGAAATGGCATGGCAAGCCGTTCCACAGGACTACATCCAGCATCTCTACGATCGTCTCCTTGGGAGAATAGCAGCCTGCATTGCTGCGAAAGGTGGATATACACTGTACTAGTGCCGACATTGTGCATGCTCTGTTGCCTGTGTCTATGTGCCTGTGGTTCTGTCAGTGTGATCATGTGATGTATCTTACCCCAGGAATGTGTCAATAAAGTTTCCCCTTCCTGGGACAATGAATTCACGCTGTTCTTATTTCAATTTCCAGGAGTGTATATGCCATGTAAACAGCACCGAGGGTCAGCTCGTCGGCAGTGTCAGAGAGTGGGGCAAGACCACAGGTAGTCATCATCTGCGAGTTTAGACCTCTCGTGTAGACGCTACCTCCATGTCTTGGCAGCTGTTGCCCAAGCTCTGTGACGAGAAGAACTACACCGGCATTGTCGGGAGGGCTGAGAGTTTTCTGTGAGGGCCGAGCGGTCATATTTTGTACAGAATTTGTGCCGTATTATCCAGTTTTTACGCTACTACATTTCGGTAACATATTTCGCTGTACTCGTGCACACATTAAACGAAGATACCCACGAAACTGCGTGTTTTGAGCCTTAATGTTTGGCCGTGGCATGTTTCTGAGCGAAGAAATCGCTCGTTTGACTCCACACACACGAACAGTGCGAGCAGTTAGCTTATTTCGAAAGCTCTAGGCTTAAACAATTCAACGCAGCAAGGAAGTTCCAAAAACATAAGAGACATATTAAATAGAATTAATAAACCGCATAGAAATAATAAACGAAAAGAATTGTTATCCTTGAGACTCGATCCTACGTTAATACGAATAACCACAGAAACACCGTTAACTATCTGCTCTGTGCTTATATGCTGGCACTGCCGGGACAGTTGAAACCGTTGAAATGGATATGCACGGTGCAGTGAATGTCAGGGATGTGTCGGCAAAAAAAGGTGATGAAGAAAGCTATCAGGAGGGGGACTGAGGATGAAACTGTGCATTTAATTGGTTGTTACGAGGAAAGACGATTGTTGTGCAATTTACAGTTATTGAACTACATGAACCAAGGTGAGAAGCAAAATTTGTTGGCAGAAATGGCTACAGTTTTACACCTACATGGCAGATATTTACCAGAATATATGCAAATTAGTGAATCAAGCAAAGTTGTTTTATAGGATAGATTAAACATAGTTAAACAAGTGAAGCTATGTTTGGGAGTAATCTTTTTGAAAAGCGGAAAAATCGCCATTTAAAGACATGTAATACAGCTGTATCTATAATTTTTTATGACTTGGTACTTATTGATTATATTGTTTTATTGGGTAGTGAAGTGAAGACGTTCAGAAATGTACGATTGGTTCCTTAACCCAATACGAGTAAAAACGTTCAAATAAATATATATATATCTGGAAGTGCTTCATTTGTCCATCGTATCTGTCTTTCGAACGAGTGTGGATATGAAGATGAAATCTAGTTTAATGTAGTAAATGTTACTTTACCAAATATTAAAGAGATTAAACGTACTTGGCGCTAGAAATACTAGTGCTACAAAGAGTCTGTTTTTAACGCTAATGATTTGTTATTATAGTTTCTTGCTTGGCAGTTTTGAGCCAGTTGTAAGGACTATTTATTCAATCTAATTTACTGTATTCTCATAAAATTTCGATATTATTGTGGATCTCCCATCACAGGCTCTGTGTACAGACACACGAATGATAGGATTTCAGGGAAATTGGATGATTTATCCGTATTAAAAAGCTTCACAAATTGAGTAATAACGCTTTGATTTACCTCTGGCCCTTATGCAAGCTATTATTCGACTTGGAATTGATTGATAAAGTTGTTGGATGGCCAACTGAGGGATACCGTGCCAAATTCTGTCAAACGGCGCGTTAGATCGTCAGAATCCCGAGATGGTTGGAGGGCCATGCCTACAATGCTCCAAATGCTCTCAATTGGGGAGAGATCCGGCGACATTGCTGGCCAAGGTAGAGTTTGGCAAGCACGAAAGCAAGTGCTAGAAACTCTCACCTTGTGTGGACAGGCATTATCTTTCTGAAATGTAAGCTCAGGATTTCTTGCAATGAAGGGCAACATAACGGGGGATAGACATAACCCTGTGTTGTAAAGGTGCTACGTATGACAACCGAAGAAGTCTTGTGTGAAAATAAATGGCTACCTGGACCATCACTCTGGGCTGTCGGCCCATATGGCGGGCGACAGTCGGGGCGGTATCCCACCACTATTCAGAGAATCTCCAGATGTATCTTCGACCTGGAGTCTCATTGACTGGAGTGTAGTTGTCTTTATTGATGAGTCTCGTTTTGAACTGCGCGGCGGTGATCAGCGAAGAAGAGTCTGGAGATGCCTCGAATAGCAGTTGAATACCAACCCGAATTTTCTTAATTGCAGGACTCCTTTGATTGTCATTCCCGCCTCTTACAGTACAGCGGTACGTCGGCTATGTCCAGTTTAGTTGCCACTCATGACAAGTCAACCTGGGCTTACATTTCAGCAAGATAATGCCGACCTATGCTTATCCTAGTGCTTGCCATAACCTACCTTGGCCAGCAAAACCTCCGGATCTTTCCACAGTTGAGAACGTTTGGAGCGTTATGGGCAGGGCCCTCCGAGTATCTCGGGATTCTGACGATTTATCGTTCCAATTGAACAGAATTTGGCACGATATCCCTCAAACACGTCCAACAACTATCATTGAATGCCAAGCCCAATATCTGCTCACATTAAGGCCAGAGATGGACCACCACGTTACTGACTTGCTGAATTTGTGAAGCTCTTTCTCTCGAATAAACCAGCCATTTTCTCTGAAATTTCATTCATTTATATGTTTGTACATGTATATGACATCTACCAATTCCTGTCGCATTCGGATGATTCCTCCATAGTGCGTTTCTTCGTCTTAGAGTGTATTTTGCAGGCCACTTTTATTTTGACTACGCTTATAAATAAAGCTGCCGACTTACGTACATAATATTGCTTTAGCCAATCACTGTAGTATGTCATCAGTGAGGTATGTGTATCACGGTATCAGGTTTGCAAGTTGCCCAATTAGGAGATAATTCTCGTTTGACAAATCATGTAAGTGGCGTTGACTAGATGGTAGCCTCTAGTCATACGTTCCATATGATGTTCTGATGAAGTGCAACAGCATGCAATGTGGGTCATTACCTTAGGATGATAATGAATCACTTGGAAATGACGACAGAGCCCAGATTGCAATAGTGTCCAAACGGAAATAAAACAATAGTCAAATAACGAAAGCATTATGATGCAGACATAAATTAATGCTTGATATTGTTTGTTTTATTTACAAAAGCATTCCATACAAGGTATGGTCGAAACATTCATACAGAGCAGTAGTTTTTACATAAGTTAACAAATTTCTAAACTTCACTGAATAATTATTCCTGGCACATTGAATAACACAAACATATACATGCCCACAGTCCAAATGGGTGTCTGATATGTTGGTTTTAAACTATCGAAAATATTTCTTTACACCTGTAGTGTCGCACAACCTATATAACACAATTATCGTCTTCAATATTACAATAGAGACTGCTAATATCTCGCATACAAAAATATCTTCGACAATACATATCCAATTTTTGAGGGAATCTGAACCCTCAAAATGTATCAAATATAACCTGTGTCACGTAAAAATTTGGCACCATCAGAATTTTCAAAATAACCCAACGTCCTCACTTCAATACAGTCCGCAATCAATACTACTAGGTCAGCACTTCACTACAATTATGAGCAGCTAAGCACGGCGCATAGACTGCATGGTCAAAAAGTAGCAGAAAAGGCGAAGAAACAGCAAAAGATATTGGCAGTAACACAGAAAAACTTATACATTCTGCAGTAGAGAAAAATGATTATTGGCAGTTTAATTACATTTTTTATTGGCTAGTGGAACTATAGCGGTATGAAGCTGCCTTGCGTGTATCTTGGCCGCCGTTATTTCCTTAAGGAAGCGTTCACAGAGGCACATGTTAGTTTCTGTCAGCGATGAGGATTGCGCAGTGCTTCTAAGAGACAATGTCATTCCCTCTTTGTAAGAGAGGCGGACAATGGTGTAGGATTAACAGCTTTTACACTCTGCACGTCCCAAGTAAATGCTACGAAAGGCGTCGGCGATTAGTGCGTCCTCGTTATTTCCGGCACGAATGGCTTCTCTGGGCCTCAAGCATTGCGACTTTCAGCTGCGACACTACTTGAATTCGCAGACGGGTAGACATCAGATGACGTCATATGCAAACTCGGAAAGTGATATATCAAAATCTCTCCCAGTCATTACTTGTAATTGTTGACGATACCTTCTCAATTTCCTTTCACCCTACCATTCATATAATCTTAAGACGTCTAAGCTTCCCCCCCCCTACCCCAAAAGTCTCGACTGTTGGACAATGGTACCTCCCCCCCCCCCCAACAATCTGCATAAACGCAATCCTGTTGCCTATCGGTCTTTAACTCGCCAATCTGTCTATTTACAACACAAAAATTCCTAGAGCAAACATTCAGTCCAAGCCTAACCTCTAATACATGCAGTCGAACCACCTAGAAAAAAATCAGAGCAGAATAAAACTGCTATTCTTATGAATCTGGAGGCTAAATCTCACTACTATGATCCACACGTACAAAGCTGAGAGAGGGTAGTTTCTCTGCTATAAAATTTCTCCATCCATCTCACTTTTTACTATTACCCCCTAGTCTTTAAACAACATGCTGTCTGTTCTGCTTTCCATTCAATTACCTCGCAGCCGTACCTATGCATTAAGTTCCCATACCATCTGCGAGACATACACCAACGTGTCTCTGGTGAAGAAATGAAATTTAGGGTTGACGTCCCATCGACATCAAGGTAAATAGGGTTGGAGTACGAGGTAGTACTGGACGTGGCTGACACACGAGATCAGCTTCATCCTCTTTGAAGGAATCATTCTGGCATTCACATGGACTGATTTACTGGTGCTGCAGAAATGGTAGATTTGGATAGCTGGCCGAGAATTTGATTTCAGTTTCCACTATTTAGAACACTGTCCTATAGCTGCATCTTTACCAACAAGAATCGCCCCTTCCTTACACATCACACCCACATCGTTTCTCAGAAGACTTAAAAAAAGCTCTCTTTCCAAAAACCTGAAATCATTCCTGATTTACTCATCCTAGCAGCTGTAACGAATACGTACGTTAACAGCCTCAACCTGGCGTAGAAAATGTCAAGAAATACAGAAAACTGATAGTCTCTATAGGAAACATGACGGAATATCGTAAAACGAGGAAGAGTAACATCACCTCCGACCGCATTCTGTTTCATGGAAGTCAGACATGACAGAAAGATTAAAGAATAATAGAAACATCAGAAATGAGAAGCTCCTGGATGTAAAAATACATCAGGTAAGGGAAAGGCAACCACTTATTTATAGATGACTTGTGCGTGTCGCACAGAAATACGTAATAGTAAACAGTTAACACTAGCTTTTGCTATTATTATAGAAAGAGTAAGCATATTCACTCTGTCAGCTACACGGACACCAAAAGTACAAGCTTGTAATAGTGGCGAGACTGATTACTGGTTCAAATGGCTCTGAGCACTATGGGACTTAACAGCTATGGTCATCAGTCCCCTAGAACTTAGAACTACTTAAACCTAACTAACCTAAGGACATCACACAACACCCAGTCATCAAGAGGGAGAGAAAATCCCTGACCCCGCTGGGAATCGAACCCGGGAACCCAGGCGCGGGAAGCGGGAAGCGAGAAGAGACTGATTACTGAATATCGATTATCGAAAGCAGTTGCCTGGGCAGATGGTTGTTCGGCGGGGGTAGGAACGGACGCACGAGACAAGGAGAGTGTGGCAGGCCTTTTGCTAGATGACTCAACAGCTGCACAACAAGACGTAATGAGTTCAGAGGATAGAGCACACAAGGGGTATAGAGAATCAGAGGAAGGGGACGATAGGAGGAAAGTTAACGATGAAGGCACAGGCAGGAGAGAGAGTAAAGGAGAGGCCTGGAAAAAGGAGAGAGCAGTGGAAAAATGGGACACGGACGGAGAGAAAGAGAAAAAGAGAGAGAGAGATAGAGAGAGGCAGTGGGAAACGTGTTAGCAGAGATTTAGCCTAGGTGGGTAGCGAGAGCGCAGGATATGGAGAAAATTCCCACCTGTGTAGTTCAGAGAAACTTGTGCTCGAAGCGAGTATCGAAATGACCCATGTGGTGTAGCAGTTGTTGAAGTCATTACTGATGTGGTGCACAGCATGTTCGACAACTAGATTGTCAACTCTGTGGTTTGCCACCGTTTGGCGGTGGCCTCTCCTTCGAGTGGAAAGTTGGTTGGTTGTCTTGCACATGTAGAATGCTGTACAGTTATGGCAGCATAGCTGATATATAACATGTCTGATTTCACAGGTAGTGGTGCCTTTATTGAGTAGGTGATGCCTAGGAGGATTGGATACCCCTCATCTCAAGGCACAATGAGAGATCAAGGATAAGGCTGTGCTTCGCAGGACCAGAATAATACTGGTTTATAAGAAGAATACTGGTAAGAGGCTGGTTACCAGGTTTTCTAGTATCAGAGGAAGAGATGGCACGAGATACCTGTTTATTGATGAGCTGGGAAGTATATTGTCTGTCAATAAACGATCTGGCAAGGTTACAGGCATATTTCGACCGCTCCTGCTTTCCACTGCAGATGCAATGTCCAAGGGTGATGAGGCTCTATGGAAGAGACTGTTTGACCTGGAATCGGTGACAGCTGACAGCTGTGAAATTGTAGGTGGTATTGGTGGTTAGTGTGCTTGATATGAATGGGTGAATTTAGGGAACTATGTGAGAGGCAGAGATAAACTTCTACAAATGTTTCTGTTCGAGTGTTAGGTATTGACTGGGTAGGAAGAATTTCTCCAGATAGTTGGCATAGGGTGGTTTCATGCAAATACCCATGGTGGTACCATAGATTTATTCATAGATATGGTTTTCAAAAGTGAAATATCTGTATGGCAGGATTTGGATGGCTAAGAGGTTTAGGAAAGAGGTACTGGGTTTGACATCAGGGGAAAACTGGGAAAGGTAGTGTTCCATAGCTGTAAGGCCTTTGTGTGGACGATGTTGGTTTCTACGCCACAAAAAATGTCTAACAAGGAGTGATAACAAGATAGTAACTGTGGAAAGGCAATGGAGGAAGTGAGTATTGTCTTGAATGAAGGATGAGAGTTTACAGACAGTGTTTTGCTGTGTTGATGAACAAAAGCAGAGGTTTGTTCAGTGGGAGCATTGTACCCAGCCACAATGGTATGACCCGAGGGGGGGGGGGGGGGGTTTGTGGAGTAGTAGGTAAGGAAGGAATGTTGGTGGGGGGGGGGGGGTGGTTGCCATTGTGGGGAGGAAGATGGTCTCAGGTGTCAAGGTTTGAGATGGGTTTAAGACCTTGAGGAGATGCTGGAGGTACTATCAGACTTAAGGGATGGGTTCATGATCGCTAGATATCTATGCAAATTTTTCAGAAAATTGGAGGAGACCGTCCACCATGTAGTCACTACAATTCATGACCACTGTGGTGGAGCATTTGTCTGTGGGAAGGATGATAAGGATTCATGACAGGGGTCATGAATCAGAGTAACTATGTGCCTGAGAGTCTCTGCAAACTTTGTGGTGGCTGTGTATACAAATCTCCAACAGGACAACACTTCCAAACCATTGTCTGTACTTCCCATCCTACAGTCAAGACACTGTTCACTTTCTTCACTGCCTTTCCACAGTTTCCATTCAATTACCAAGAAACTCCTTGTTTGCCATTGGATGCGACATTCTCATATACCAACATACCCCATGCCAAAGCCTTATGACCATCGGACAATACCTTTCCCAACGCCTCCTGACACTAAACCCACTACCTTTTTCCTAATCTTCCTAGCCAACCACATCCTCATTCATAACTATTTCACCTTCAAAGGCCATATGTAAGGAAATTGGTAGTGCTGTCATGGGTACGCAAGGCACCCTCTTATGCCATTTTACTAAAGGTCTACCTGGAGGAATCCTTCCTATCTAGTCAACACCTAAAATCCCTTATCTGGTTCAGATTCACTGATGACTCATGGCAGGGACAACCCTGGTTCCTTCCTCCATAACCTTAAAACCAACTCTCTAATCAACTTCACATGGTTCTTCTCCACTCAAATACACATTTCTGGATGTTCATTTTTAGGTCTCAGTTGGCTCCATAAATACATCCGTTCATATTTAGCACTCCAACCACTAACAGTACCTTCACATCCACAACAGTCGCATTTTCCATGTCAAGAAGTCTCTTCCATACAGCCTTGTCACTTGCAGACTGCAGTGGAAAGCAGGAGTTGTCGAAATATACCAATAACCTTAGGAGATCCTTTGACAGACAATGTATTATCCAGTCATCAAGAAACAGATACCTCATGCCATCTCATCCTTTGATGCGAGTAAACCTTTCAGCCAGACGCTGGCTGGCACTCCTCTGATAACCCAGTATCACCCTGGTCACGAAAAGCTCAGTCACAGTCTTCAGCAGGGCTTTCGCTACCTCTTGTTGTGTCCTGAGATGTGGGATATCGTACCCAAAATTCTACACACATCACCCAAAGTGGTGTTCCACCGCCCACCTATCCATCCCTACTCCAATCCTGCTTCCAATTCTGCACCCCATGTGGTCATGCTCTTGTGGTCGATCCTGGTGCAAGACCTGTCCCATACACTCACACACCATGTCCTCTATCACAGCACAGACCCAGGCATCTCCAACAAAAAGCAAGGCCACTTGTAAAAGTAGCCATGTTACATATCAGATATTCTGCAATTACTGCACAGCATTCTATGTGAGCATGGCAAGTAACCAGGTATTCACCCATATGAATGGCCACTGTCAAACTGTGGCAAACTGCAAACTTGACCATCCAGTTACTGAACATGCTGTGCACACAGCACTAATGATTTAAACAGCTGCTTCACTACATGGTCCATTCGTATATTCTTTTCCAGCACCAGTTTCTTTGAACTATTCAAGTGGAAATTCTTCCCAGCATATCCTGCTCTCACGCAAGCCCCCAGCCTAAACCCACTCCCTGACGTTATCTTTTTCCTTCTCTCTTATATCCACACCACTCTTTTTACATCCAGATTGCTTGCTGCTTTCTTCCACCAGTCTTCTTCCTCCTCCCCCCCCCCTCTCTCTCTGCCCTTCATTTTCCCAACGCTCCGTCTTTTGTGTCTCCCTTACTCTCTTCCTGCTTGTCTTTCTCCTAATCCGCACCCACCCTCCTTTGTTTACCTCCCTATCCACATCCCTCCTCCATACCCCATATATGCACATCTCGTTGTGCAGCTACTGAGTTATCTGACGAAAGATCTGTCTGGCTCTACCCTGCTACCACCGCCCTGCGTCGTTCATCTTTGTCTACCCCTTTAGATCTCTGTCTACCCAGGCAATTGCTTTTATGATCGATATTCAATGGTCTCGCTGCTACCGCCAGGGTGCACATTTCGATGTCTTTCTACTTCTCCATCTGCACGGATACTCTGAAAATCACACTTAAGTGCCTGGCAGGCGGTTCACCGAACCACCTTCACAATTATTCTTTTTTTATTCTACTCTCTAACAGTGTGCGGAAAAAAGAGCACCTGTCTTTCCGTGCGAGCTCTGAATTCCCTTACTTTATTCTGATCATCGTTTCTCCCCATGTAGGTAAGCTCCAACTAAATATTTTCGCATTCGGAGGAGAATGTTGGTGACTGAAGTTTCGTGAAAAGAAATATTGTGGTTGTGTGTGTTTGTGTGGATGTGTATACTCTTATCAGAAAAAAGCACGATTTCGAAAGCTAGTGTTAACTGTTTTCTGTTACGTGTCTGTGTACACCATGCCCCAGTACCCTGTAGGTAAGTTGTTGCCTTTTTCTTATTTTACGTAAAAATGAGATTTTCTTCGACATGACATGGTATTGTCTACGTAAGATACAATCACAGGTGAAAGAGTCATAGCACGACCGCAGTCAGCAATGTTATTTTCAAAGTATCATTTTTTTAGACGTTGTTATTTGCAAGAAGAAGAAGAAGAATACGTTCTGTAACATATCCTCCCCTCCTCAGTCCCAAATGAAGACTCCATTCTTTTCCACCATGTTGAAAAGTGATGCCCACAACAATCGGTCCTTTTCCGGTCTGCTCTTACACCATCTCCCTTGCGAGGCATTACGCTGGCACTCCACCTCCATCATACCCATGAGGACACTTACTCTCCCCATATCTCTTCATTACTTTTAGTATCTGTAGTTAAATCTATTTGTATGTTTATAATTGTTTTTAAAACAAAAACTGGAGAACAATCACCTATCCACATCCAGCCAGTCCTCGAAAGTCAAATAAATGCATAAGTTTTGTGTTAGCTTTTTGTGTTATCAGTACCCCAAATATGCATGTCCAGCTCTGCTCGCGTATTGCGCGTAAACTAAAAGCAACAGGTTAAGCGAGATACTAAGAACTGACTAATTGGGTCTTTCTAGAAATAAAAAATTACGAAATGAGAACCCACTCATTAATATAGCGTGAAGACGCGAAAACTACTTTTCCCTTAATGGAATTGTTAAACACGCAACTGCTGCATCTGTGTGCCATGTAACCCGATGTACAATTGTTGGAAACCTCTTCGTGGCCAACAATGGCCACAATGCGGTGGGGAAAGGGGACACACTGTCTCTTCCAAACCTGCTCCCATTTTGCCGCGGCCCCAAACTGTTTCCGTCAGAGCTGGGAATTGAGCACAGTTTTTAAAAGATATCTCTTTGCAAGAGAGACGAGCGATCAGTAGTGGGCAATGCAGCAGCTTTTCACCATGCAAGTTCCAAAAAACCTGCTACAAATGTTGCCATATAAGTTTTCTGAGAATCGTACCGTCTCATAATGCAAAAAACTGTTACTGGAGAAACCAACGTTTCGACCACACTTACAGTGGTCCTCTACTGGTGTGTTTCAGCAGTGCAGAGTCATTTACATTTTGTCGTTGCTGCTCGCTGAACTTGATATCACGTCACATTCTAAGAGATCGTTGTTACAATTGATCTCTTAATGCGGAAGGAGAGGGAATTTTTATTGTAACAGGTTACTACAGTGGAGTAAGTTGGGATCTGCTGTTGTATATTACTTGTAGCATTATTTGCTATGATTGGTGCTCATCGGCAAATGAGGCATGGGCTCCTGTTCGAGTTGTTAGGGTATTTTAGTATTTCGATGGCTTCTGCGATCTTATATTTTGCTAACCCCTCCTGCTTGGCAAGTATGAATGTTTTGTTAAGTTTTATTTCCTCGCCACCGCCTTGTTGGTGTTTCAATGAACGAAACCTGCATATTTAATAAGCAGCCATGTACGGAAAAATGTAAGGTAGGGAAGCCATAGAAATAGCAAAACGTCATAACAGTGTGAGTAGAGAGGATGGACTCAGGCTTGTTCCATTCTTGCTGCCCGCCTTCAGAGTCCAACACGCCGCATCAACAGCGCGAGATGCGAGCGCTACCGGCAAGTAACTATCGCCGCGCGGTCTGTGTCCAGCAGGAAGAAAACGTGAAACAGAACACAGCATGTTGTTCTCAATGGAGAGACGTCTATAGACGTTAAAGTGACCTCTGGCGTGCCACAGGGGAGTGTTATGGGACCATTGCTTTTCACAATATATATAAATGACATAGTAGATAGCGTCGGAAGTTCCATGCGGCTTTTCGCAGATGATGCTGTAGTATAAGAGGAGTTGCAGCATTGGAAAATTGCAGCGAAATGCAGGAAGATCTGCAGCGGATAGGCACTTGGTGCAAGGAGTGGCAACTGACCCTTAATATAGGCAAATGTAATGTATTGCGAATACATGAAAAGAAGGATCCTTTATTGTATGATTATATTATAGTGGAACAAACACTGGTAGCAGTTACTTTTGTAAAATATCTGGGAGTATACGTACGGAGCGATTTGAAGTGGAATGATCATATAAAATTAATTGTTGACAAGGCGGGTGCCAGGTTGAGATTCATTGGGAGAGTTCTTAGAAAGTGTAGTCCATCAACAAAGGAGGTGGCTTACAAAACAACAGTTCGACCTATACTTGAGTATTGTTCACAAGTGTGGGATCCGTAACAGGTCGGGTTGACAGAGGAAATAGAGAAGATCCAAAGAAGAGCGGCGCGTTTCGTCACAGGGTTATTTGGTAAGCGTGATAGCATTGCGCAGATGTTTAGCAAAGTCAAGTGGCAGACTCTGCAAGAGAGGCGCTCTGCATCGCGGTGTCCAGGTTTCGAGAGGGTGCTTTTCTGGATGAGGTATCGAATATATTGCTTCCCCCTACTTATACCTCCCGAGGAGATCACGAATGTAAAATTAGAGAGATTCAAGCGTGCTCGGAGGCTTCTCGGCAGTCGTTCTTCCCGCGAACCATACGCGACTGGAACAAGAAAGGGAGGTAATGCAGTGGCACGTAAAGTGCCTTCCGCCACACACCGTTGGGTGGCTTGCGGAGTATAAATGCAGAAGTAGATGTAGGAACCATGCCTCATTTGCCTATAAGCACCAATCATAACAAAATCAATGCAAGAAGCAATAGACAATAGCAGATCCTTACTCCCTGCACCGTAGTAACCTGTTACAATAAAAATATCCTCTCCTTCCACATTAAGAGCTCAATTATAACAATGATCTTTTAAAATTGTCACGTAACATCATGCACAGTGAGCAGCAATAACAAAATAGACTGGACACATCTAAAACATACCAGTAGTCACAGAAGAACGCCACTGTAATCGAGGTGGATATGTTCATTTCTCCAGTAACATTATGACGCGGTACCATACTCGGCAAACTTTTATATCAGCTGACTGTCTGCGGAAGCCTTTGTATTTATATAGAGGGTGCAAATTTTATGTTGACAAACCAGAATAACTAGAAAAATAAGCTTCACACGAAAAAAATGTCTAGGATCCAAAGTTGATTATTTTCGAGGGCGACATCTGGTGGTGGTAAAATTAGCCGGCCACCTCAGCCCCTGGGGGTGGGGTGGGAGGCAACTTTAAAATTTCAAACGGGAACCCCCATTTTTATTGCAGAATGAGATTCTACTTTAAAAACTACGTACATTCTGTCTTAAACATTTGTTTTGATTCTTGGTAGATGGCACTGTAATTAAAGAAAATCCAAGAGTGATTACTCCGAACCTAATAAAAGATTAGGTTCATGAGTCAGTTAATTTTTTTGTAGGATGTTTGGTTAGTTAGTTAGATAGTCAGATGATCTGTTTGATAATTAAAACTTGTGTGACATCATGACCACAAAACGTATCCGAATCTACAGAAAAAAATTATTTGTGGGTCAACATCTGTAAAATTCTAATTCCTCTCCCTCAAACACCATCCTATAGGGAGAGAGAGTTTTTGTATTAGCGAGTCAAAATTTTCGATGTAAATAAATATTTTTTATTTAACTGTAACTATTTTCCACGCAAAAATTAGAACATGGATTTTCTTGAATTACAGTGCCAACTACCAAGAATCAGAACAAATGTTTATGACAAAATGTACGTAGTTTTTTCTGTAGAATCTGATTCTGAAATAAAAAATGGGGGTTCCCATTTGAAATTTTAAAGTTGCCTGCCACCCCACCCCCAGAGGCTGAGGTGGATGGCTAATTTTAGCACCAGCAGATGTCCCCCTCGAAAATAATCAACTTTGGATTCTACACATTTTTTCGTTTGAAGCTTATTTTTTGAGTTTTTATTGTTTGTCAACCTGAAGTTTACGCCCTGTATACTGCTATGAATGTTTGGCAGTTACCACGACTGCAGTAATTAGTTTTTCTCCTTAGTCATGTAGTGATGTTACTGTATCTTATGCTTCTTGACACTTCTTTATGACGTTCCTTGGACAAGTGAATGTATAGACTCTAGTCATGTCGAGAGATCGTCTGAGAGAAACAACATCCAAACCCCGATGCAGCAGATGTTCTCATGACAATCACCACGACAAGAGTAACTTCATTGTGAGAGGGCACAAGAGCATAACATGTACTCAACAGTAGACTCTTGTGTGTAAATAATCTGACAATAAATTTATATGATTACTTTAAAAATTTCCATTTATTTCTGTGCATTTGTATGAAAAAAGTATTGAGCTACCCAAAATATCTTTTGAAAAGCTGATTTTTCACTTTTTCTGCTCTTTTTGAACCACATGTTATTTCACGTAACTTGTTAGGTAACAAGGAGCCAAGTGTCTCATACTGAACCACACGAAGCTGCAACTGCTGACTACTTGTAAACTAAGCAATTTATAGGTCAATGCTAGGAAAAACATACTGAAAGTTCTATTATCATAAATAGCTGTGTGCGTGTCTTACTCTTGTAAACTGAGAGTGTAATTTCTGAATTTGTTCGCACCTGTTGTTAATGGTAACATCAAAATCGAGTAATACTGATAATACATCACACATATACTATTTACTTTGAAATCCTCAATCTACAGACACATATATAACTGGACAAACGCAACTAAAAACTTCGGTTTTATAACTGTTATTTGTATTGTGAAGCAAACCAGAGATGGTACACAACCAAGGATAAAACACCGATTCGCGGGCGCCCGCCGCCCGGGTGTCAGCAGCTTAATTCCGCGCTGAGCGGCACGGCCGGTACCCGGCATGCACCGCGGTGGCCCCTGCCGACGTGTCTGCAGAGGCCGCTGTGACTTCAGGCGGGCCCGAGCGTGGCGCTGACGTCGCAGGACTCGGGAGGCTGCTTGCGGCCAGGGGTTGGCCACTGCGTCAGCCGGGAACATCACACACGTCGCCATTTGTAACAACAGAGCAGCACTCTTCATAAATAGGGGAAACACGTACACAGTAGATAGGGTTATCACTCGAGATCAATGGACAGGACGAAATGGATGTTCAAGGAATTCTTATTTCGGTTGTTAAGGCGCATTATGTATTACACTGATGGGGCAAAAGTCATGGGACATGCACGTATACGGATGTCTATAGAGTCTCGTACACAGGGTATAAAGGGGCAATCCATTGGCGGAGCTGTCATGTCCACTCAGGTGGTTCATGTGAAAAGGTTTCTGACGCCATTATGGCCACACGATATCCAGAGAAAGACTCATGGAACATTCCATTTGGGAAATGGGAAATCGTTGGAAAGCCAATATACCAACCCCAGTGTGTCAACAGCGTGCCGAGAACATCTAATTTCACACATTACCTCTCACCAAGCACAACTCGGTGGCCGACGGCTTTCACTTAACGACCGAGAGAAGCGTCGTTTGCGCAGGATTGTCAGGGCTAACGGACAAGCAACACTGCGTGAAATAACGACAGAAATCATTTTGGGACGAACGACAAACTTACCCACTAGGACAGTGCGGGCAAATTTGTTGTTAATTGACTATGGCAGCAAACGACTGACAAGAGTGCCCTTGCTAACACCACGACTTCGCCTGCAGGGCCTCTCCTGGCGTATGCCCAATTGGTCACAGCCTAGATGACTGGAAAACAGTCATTTGGTCGGATGAGTCACGATTTCATTTGGTAAAAGCTGATGGTAGGGTTCGGGTGTAGCGAAGACCCCAAAATTGTGTGGACTGTGTTTACATGGATTGGACTGAGTCCAGTGGTCCAACAGAACTGATCATTGACTGGAAATGGTTGGGTTAGGCGACTTGGAATCCATTTGCAGCTGTTCATGTTCCCAAACAACGGTGGAATTTTTATGGATAACAATTGGTTGTTTCACTGGGGTACAATTATTGTTCACGATTGGTTTGAAGAACATTCTGGACAATTCGAGCGAATGATTTGGCCACCCAGATCTCCCAACAGGAATCCTATTGAACGTTTATGGGGCGTAATCGAGGGGCCTGTTCGTTCAGAAATTTTGGCACTGTCAACACTTTCGCAATCATGGACGTCTATAGCGGCAGCATGGCTCGGAATTTCTGTAGTGGATTTCTATCGACTTGTTGAGTCCGTGCCACATCCAGTTGCATCACAACGTCTCGTTAATGGAGGTCCGACACGATATTAGGAGATATCTCATGACTTTTGTCATCTCAGTGCAGGTGCTATATTATTAAGGATGAGAATTAATTAAACCAACAATCTGTCGGCCTCTGCATGGGACACCAAAACGAATATTTTTCTCTAATATCATATTTTCCTGTGAGGATGTTTTTAAACTAAAAGAAGTAGTTTTCTCTGGCTGAAAATTAATTAAACCAAAAAGTCTGGTAGATTGAATGGGACACTGAAAGAACTTATTGTAATGTGTTTTGCTGTGAGACACCATTTTACGTCTGCATCAATTACAGCAGACCAAAAGGAACACAAACAATTTTTAATTATTTATTAGAAAGAGACAAAAACATTAATATAACACAATTACTTCGCTTCCAGTAGAAGTTCAAAAAAGCCTCTATTGACCTGAAAAAAAAAAAATGGTTGTATTGACGGGTCATTTTCTAACACAAGGACTGCAGGAATGTCCTTAATTTATCCAGCTGCTGCTATTATCCTGGCAACCAGATCTTCTTCTAATTCAACAGGGGTTTTGCAAACAAGGTTGCGGATCTCTTCCTGCCAAAAAGTTCAGTGTGTTTAAATCAGGGAATCGAGTAGGCCTTGATACAGGACCGCCTCTGTCATTCCACTGTTGTTGAAACTGTCAGTTCAAGAATCGACACATAGGATGATTGAAATGTGCTTTCATGCTGAAACCACATGCTCTGTCTTCTAACGAGTGGCAAGATTTCCAGCAAATTGTAATAATGCCTGCCATTTAATGGCCACCTGTCCACACATTCGCGTAAACAGCACTTGATGAACGCTAGTAACTGTGGCATGTGATCCAAACTCACTCTAAACATTGACGATCACATCATACCCGAACGTTGCTTCATCAATAAGAACAGTATGGAAATGTAGCACCCATTAGACACTCTTCCAGGTACTACTGCGAAAACTGTGCTCTAAGTGGATAATCAATTTGTTCCAAGTTGTGTACATACTATAAGTGAAATTGATGTAACAGTTGCTCATGAGGGACATGTCTTACATGCGCCTAATTTGGCCCCAAGTTACGCTCAACAGCACGAGTGCCAGGGAAGAACCTTGCTTCAGGACACCTTCCTCAAATCGCATAGTTCGTACTGCGCGTCTCTGACATTGATGCACAGCAGTAAACGACGATTGATATGGGGTACAGCGACTAGATATTGTTGTTGATAGACCCGTTGTGTTTGCCAGGCCGCTGAGGTTCATTATGAAGTAAGCACCAATCATACCAGTCTACTCATGAGAGCTGTATCGCTCCATTAGTAAACAAGTTCTGTTCTGGATCAAGACGTCAACTAAATGTGAATGTGAAACAGTTATTGCAAGATATGAGCGATGTGTGCCCTATGTACAGCAGGAACCGTTAAAACAACAAATCAGTCATTTCAGGAGCGAATACGCCTTATATTGGATTAAATAAAGCTCGCAGGAAAGTAAGACATTGTTTTGGTGTCCCGTGGAACCTCTCAGAGTTTGTCGGTTTCAGTAACTTTCAACCTGTAAGAACAACTTTTGGATTAGGTCTGTTGAATTGAATAAATCCAGTTTTCATTTTGTCAGATGCTTTTTTCCTTAATTTACTGAGACATTTTTAGAGGCCTGAAATACATACTCATTTTGACCTAAATGCAGCATTTTTACTTGTACATTATGCCAATTTGCTTAGGAGGGGTAATCATAAGTTTTTAATATGACCTCGAAAAAATAAAATAACTTTATTATTTCTTTGTTTGTTTGCTGGTACACAGTTATGCTGGTACACAGTTATGCTGGTACACAGTTATGCTGGTACACAGTTATGCTGGTACACAGTTATGCAAGGAAAAAAAATGTCACTATGTAACGATAAACTGGAGACTACATTCATGTACCTGAAAACACAAAAAAATTAAGTAACTTTACTTTTTAGAGGTGATAATTAAAATCTTATGGCTTGTCCTTCCTATAAACTGCTAATATTTCTAGCGCTGGCAGTTTCTTGTTCAATAAATGTGTTTTATCCATTACGGTATGAATGAGCAATAATGTGCAAGGACAAAAACTACTTATAGCTAGTAAGAAGAATAACATAATACACAAGAAAATGTGCCACATTTGATTGAAAATGTGTGTGCATTTGGGATCACGGAAGATGTGTCGATGAATTAAGACGAAAACCACTTGGAAAACAAAAATAGCGCTTATTCAATTGTGGACATACTCTGAAAGACAAAAAACATAAAAGCTGAATTAAAATCTGAGTAATGGGTAAGTTTAATAGAAGCAGCAGTAGCTACAAAAACATTAAGTAAGGAGCATGTAGACTATAAGCTGAAACATATTTTAAATGGGACTGTCAAAGTCGGTGAGCCTTCTCAAAAGATATTTCAGCAACTGGAAATATTTTTATGATAATTTAGCTAACAGACACAATCGTCTGCTCTTAAAAATGTTTGTGCTAAGCATTTGCTGTGGGTAGGTGGAAGTGTTGTAAATGTGTGTTATCGAAGTGTTACGTATATAACAATATCAACAATATCGAATGATTGCCATAAAAGATTGTAGCTGAACTTGAAACCAGATGTCACTCGCAATCTGTTAATTAAATTGTTATAAATAGTAATTAAGTTGTCATAAATAAGGCGGATATCTGAATAATAGATAATTACTATAAATAATAACTCATTATGAATAAAGCTGACATCTAAATAATAGATAAAATAAACTCGATTAAATTCATATAACTGTTAAAAAAGAATATTTTTAGATAAACACTGGCAGACTCTCAAAGGATGACTTGTTCGAGATCAGTTATAAATTTCCTTAAGCAAGTATCTCAAGACGTGATATAGTCAGAAGTCTCATCTTGTATAACATAAATTGTCATCTAATGGTTTACAACTAGTCACATTAAATATATTGAAGGAAGAAAGGCTGAGGCTGAATAAATGACACAACAACAAAAATGTTAACTATGATGAAATTTACATTGCAGTTTCAGTACTAAGAAAATGAAATCTATTCGTTGAAAGTTTGTATCCATTTGCGGAACAATAAATCCTCCAGAGAAGTTAGATGTAGGGGTGAGAAAACATAAAAGAACACCTCGGATAATTAACAGCACCAGAATACGTTCAGAAATAAAGAGAAATCTATAAGCTTTGTCTTTTTACACTATCTGACAAAGAAACTGAAACGAGCAGAAGGGGAGGACAAAACTAAATGAAAGTCTACAGGTTGAGAGATGAGAGGGTAAATGACGTTATTTTGGTAATACAAAATCGAGCTGCATTTACAAGTGCTTTGCAGTATGAACTCACTTATCAAGCATCCCCTGACTTGGGCGTTTAATGGCAGCCTACGTGTAGGGTGGTAGCTTCCGAGTGTGGCTACGGGCAATCTCTGAAAAACTGTGCGGGTGACGCAGAATGCCGCATGGAGTCTAGTATTTGTTCTGGGACGGCAGATGCAAATGTGAAAGGCTTACGATGTGCTTGGTGCACAACACGAGGACACCCTTGACGTGGCCGACCAGAAGACTGACGACAAGTTTTCCTGGCCTCAAGTTCCCGTGCAGACCAACATCGGACCACTGGCACGTCCGAATGTACCACAAATCTGGATATTGCACCATTCAACCAGCCGGCCAAATGGACAGTCACATTGAGATCCCTTTCGAACTACTCCAGGTACTGATAACACTATCTCACACGTGTACGCGGCATCCTTTCACAGGGAGTACTCAATATCTGACGATATTCATGACCTTTATACGGGATGAATCACCTACTATTTGCACCACAAATATTGCAGAAACGGAAAATGCTACTGATATGCTGTTTTCACAGAATGGATTGGTAGCATGGGGCTCGTATTGCTAGCCAATCAACAGTATGTAATAATACTTGTAAAGTGTATTTTTTGAGCAAACATACAATTCTTAAATGGAGCAACGCCTATCGACATTAACAAGCTAAAAATAGGATAAATTTGATTGTAAGTGGTGTTTGTTGCAGGATTCTAATATGAAACTTCCTGGCAGATTAAAACTGTGTGCCGGACCTAGACTCGAACTCGGAGACATGGCTAAGCCATGTCTCCGCAATATCCTTTCTTTCAAGAGTGCTAGCCGTGCAAGGTTCGCAGGAGAGCTTCTGTAAAATTTGGAAGGTAGGAGACGAGGTACTGGCGGAAGTAAAGCTGTGAGGACGGGGCGTGAGTCGTGCGTGGGTAACTCAGATAGTAGAGCACTTGCCCGCGAAAGGAGAAGGTCCCGAGTTCGAGTCTCGGCCCTGCACGCAGTTTCAATCTGCCAGGAAGTTTCATATCAGCACACACTCCGCTGCAGAGTGAAAATCTCATTCAGGATTCTAATATTCAAATTGTTCAAATTGTGTGAATTCCTAAGGGCCAAACAGCTGAAGTCATCGGTCCATAGACTTACACACTACTTAAAGTAACCCAAACTAACTTATGCTACAAACAACACACACACCCACGCCCGAGGGAGGACTCGAACCTCCGGCGGAAGGGGCCGCCCAATCCGTGACATGGCGCCTCTAACCGCGCAGCCACTCCGCGCGTCGCAGGATTCAAATGCGATATCGTATTCTGAAAAGTTTCCATACCGGCACTTTTTTATGCTATTCAACCTGTAAGGAGCTAGATATGCTGTTGTTATATTTGCTTGCAGTGTGCTTCTGTGGTTTTGAGTGCATCCTGACTTGCTAGTCAGTGTGTGAAAGTCAGAGCAATAGGTCGTGAATGGACGAAGGATGTAGAAAAAGCCGACATGCTCATGGTGTATGGAGAACGTAGGAAGAATGCAGTTTGTTCTTGTACAGTGAATGCGGAAATATACCCCAAAAGACGTCAACCATCTCGGCAATTATTTAGCAACCTCTTCAGCCAGCTACGTGAAAGTGGTAAGTGTAACGTCATGTAACAGAATGAAACAAGTGACGACAGAAGAGGGGCAAACTACTGTTGTTGCTGCTGTTGCAGTTGATCCGGACGTTAGTTCCCGCGCAATCGGACGAGGGACTTTCATGAGTCAGGCAAATGTCCTGCGCATTCTGCATTGACACGGATACATCTCTTTCATACCTGTCTCTATCAGGTGCTGCATGGAAACGATCATGAGAACCGTGTTAACTTCTGTTCATGGGCATTAAGACAGGATACTACAGGGGTAAAAATGTATCTTGTTTAGTAGTGAAGCCACATTTACCAATCGTGGCCATGTAAATCGCCGAAACATGCACAACAGGTCTGTTGACAATCCCCGCTGGCTTCATCAAGTGCAACGGAGTATAAACACATGGTATGGGGCAGTGAACCATCAGCCCATAGGCCCTTTTTCATGGGCTGAACACTGAATGCGCACTAACGTCGCAGTCTCCTAAAAGACCATCGTCAGTGGATGCAAGAGACGTTCCTCTGGAGACCAGAAGGAACCTGCGGTACCAACATGATGACTGTCCAGCCTATAGTGCCAAAAGTACTACAGTAAGTGGAAGTAAATATCCTCGGAGTAGTGAAGCAACTCAAATCACTTAATAAAAGCAAGTCTTCTGGTCTAGACTATATACCAATTAGGTTCCTTTCGGGGTATGCTGATGCATTAGCTCCATACTTAACAATCATATGCAGCCGTTAGCTCTACGAAAGATCCGTACCCAAAGACTGGAAAGTTGCACAGGTCACACCAATATTCAAGAACGGTAGTAGGAGTAATCCACTGTATTACAGGCCCATATCGTTAACGTCGATATGCAGCAGGATTATAGAACATATATCGTGTTCCAACATTATGAATTACCTCCAAAAAACAGTTTACTGACACGCAGTGATCATGGGGCTAGCAAACATCGTTCCTGTGAAACACAACTAGCTCTTTATTCACAAGAAGTGTTGAGTGCTATTGACAAGGGATTTCAGATGTATTCCGTATTCCTGAATTTCCAGAAGGCTTTTGACACTGTATCACACAAGCGGCTTGTAGTGAAATTGAGTGCTTATGGAATATCGTCTCAGTTATGTGACTGGATTTGTAATTTCCTGTCAGAGAGGTGACAGTTCGTAGTAATTGACGGAAAGTCATCGAGTAAGAGAAGTGATTTCTGGTGTTCCCCAAGGTAGTGTTATAGGCTGTTCCTTATCTACACTCCTGGAAATTGAAATAAGAACACCGTGAATTCATTGTCCCAGGAAGGGGAAACTTTATTGACCCATTCCTGGGGTCAGATGCATCACATGATCACACTGACAGAACCACAAGCACATAGACACAGGCAACAGAGCATGCACAATGTCGGCACTAGTACAGTGTATATCCACCTTTCGCAGCAATGCAGGCTGCTATTCTCCCATGGAGACGATCGTAGAGATGCTGGATGTAGCCTGTGGAACGGCTTGCCATGCCATTTCCACCTGGCGCCTCAGTTGGACCAGCATTCGTGCTGGACGTGCAGACCGCGTGAGACGACGCTTCATCCAGTCCCAAACATGCTCAATGGGGGACAGATCCGGAGATCTTGCTGGCCAGGGTAGTTGACTTACACCTTCTAGAGCACGTTGGGTGGCACGGGATACATGCGGACGTGCATTGTCCTGTTGGGACAGCAAGTTCCCTTGCCGGTCTAGGAATGGTAGAACGATGGGTTCGATGACGGTTTGGATGTACCGTGCACTATTCAGTGTCCCCTCGACGAACAACAGAGGTGTACAGCCAGTGTAGGAGATTGCTCCCCACACCATGGTGCCGGGTGTTGGCCCTGTGTGCCTCGGTCGTATGCAGTCCTGATTGTGGCGCTCACCTGCACGGCGCCAAACACGCATACGACCATCATTGGCACCAAGGCAGAAGCGACTCTCATCGCTGAAGACGACACGTCTCCATTCGTCCCTCCATTCACGCCTGTCGCGACACCACTGGAGGCGGGCTGCACGATGTTGGGGCGTGAGCGGAAGACGGCCTAACGGTGTGCGGGACCGTAGCCCAGCTTCATGGAGACGGTTGCGAATGGTCCTCGCCGATGCCCCAGGAGCAACAGTGTCCCTAATTTGCTGGGAAGTGGCGGTGCGGTCCCCTATGGCGCTGCGTAGGCTCCTACGGTCTTGGCGTGCATCCGTGCGTCGCTGCGGTCCGGTCCCAGGTCGACGGGCACGTGCACCTTCCGCCGACCACTGGCGACAACATCGATGTACTGTGGTGACCTCACGCTCCACGTGTTGAGCAATTCGGCGGTACGTCCACCCGGCCTCCCGCGTGCCCACTATACGCCCTTGCTCAAAGTCCGTCAACTGCACATACGGTTCACGTCCACGCTGTCGCGGCATGCTACCAGTGTTAAAGACTGCGATGGAGCTCCGTATGCCACGGCAAACTGGCTGACACTGACGGCGGCGGTGCACAAATGCTGCGCAGCTAGCTCCATTCGACGGCCAACACCGCGGTTCCTGGTGTGTCCGCTGTGACGTGCGTGTGATCATTGCTTGTACAGCCCTCTCGCAGTGTCCGGAGCAAGTATGGTGGGTCTGACACACCGGTGTCAATGTGTTCTTTTTTCCATTTCCAGGAGTGTATATAAACGATTTTGGAGACAATCTGAGCAGCCGTCAACGGTTGTTTGCAGATGACACAGTCGTTTAACGACTAATAAAGTCATCAGAAGATCAAAACAAACTGCAAAACGATTTAGAGAAGATATCTGAATGGTGGGAAAAGTGGCAGTTGACCCTAAATAACAAAAAGGGTGAGGTCATCTCCATGAGTGCTAAAAGGGACTAGTTAAATTTCGGGTACACGATAAATCAATCTAATCTAAAAGTCGTAAATTCAACTAAATACCTAGGTATTACAGTTACGAACAACTTAAATTGGAAGGAACACACAGGAATTGTTGTGGGGAAGGCTAACCAAAGGCTGCGTTTTATTGGCAGGACACTTAGAAAATGTAACAGATCTACTAAGGAGACTGCCTACACTACGCTTGTCCGTCCTCTTTTAGAATACTGCTGCGCGGTGTGGGGTCCTTACCAGATAGGAATGACGGAGTACATCGAAAAAGTTCAAAGGAAGGCAGCATGTTTTGTATTATCGCGAAATATGGGAGAGAGTGTCAAAGAAGTAATACAGGATTTGGGCTGGAAATCATTAAAAGAAAGGCGTTTTTCGTGGCGATGTAATCTTCTCACGAAATTCCAATCACCAACTTTCTCCTACGAATGCGAAAATATTTTGTTGACACCGCTCTATATACGGAGGAACGATCAACACGTTAAAATAAGGGAAATCAGAGCTCGTACGGAAAGATATAGGTGTTCATTCTTTCCGCACGCTATACGAAATTGGAATAATAGACAATTGTGAAGGTGGTTCGATGAACCCTCTGCCAGGCACTTGGATGTGATTTGCAGAGTATCCATGTAGATGGAGATGTAGAAGTATGTCTTCACGATCTGTTTCCAAATCGTTGGATAGCACGCAGAGGACTTGTACCTTGGCCAGCCCGTTCCCCGGATTTGACGCGTGGTGACATTTTCTGTGGGCAAAGCTGAAAGACGCTGTCTTCAAAGACATACCAGCTACACCCGATGATATGCAATGGCGTGTTACTGCAGCCTGCTCGGACATCTCCGCTGAAATGTTAGCACGTGTGCAGCAGTCGTTCCTTACCAAACCAAAAATGTGTATTGCCGCTGCAGGTGGTCATTTTTGACACAGCCTGTGAGGATTAATTGACTCATTACTTTGTCAGAATCAATATCACTAGTGTATGCACTAATGTTGCTGTTTAACATGTGCTACCGCAGGTGTCGTACAACTGTCGGTGAGGGAACTTTTCAATATGCGCTTCTCGTGAGCGCCTCGCACCAGAATCCTGCAAAAAACAGCACTGGCATTCTACGTTATCCTGCTTTTAGTTTGTTAATGTCAATATGCATTGTTCCATTTAAAAAGTATATGTTTCCACAAAAAACAGATTTTCTAGCTGTTATCATAATGAGTTGATTGGCCAACAATACGAGCCCCTGACTACCAATCCGTTCTGTGAAAACGGCACATCAATAGTATTTTCGACTCCCGCAATATTTGCAGTGCACGTTTTAGGTGATGTACCCCGTGTACCATGGTAATTACACTACATATTAACGACACTAATGCCGTTTGGTGGTGATCCTATCTGTCACAGAGAGTTGCAACGCTGCAGTCATTTATGTACCCACCGATGGTGTGTAAGTGTACAAAGTTACATTGATATTACATCGTTTCTTGTGGTGCTTCACTTTCTTTGTCAGGCAGCGTATTTTAGTTATCGTCATTTCAGATTTAGATTTGATTTTCGTCTGGAAACTTCCATCTGTGAAAGCAGTAGTCTATCAATGGTTGCCGAACAGCAGAGCAGTTAGTAACAACCTGCATTGCTCATAATTTCCAGGAGTATTTCGAGATATATACTGACGGCTTCTAAACTCCAAATAATGGCAGAGCTCTTCCGTGTCCAAGCACCGAATACACGGAACTGATTTAGCTTCCCAGCGAAACGTCTAGCTTTTATGCAGAAGCCATAACTACACTGAAGAGCCAAAGAAACTGGTACAACTGCCCCCGCGAGCACGCAGAAGTGCCGCAACACGACGTGGCATGGACTCGAATAATGTCTGAAGTAGTGCTGGAGGGAATTGACACCATGAATCCTACAGCGCTGTCCATAAATCCGTAACAATACGAAGGGGTAGAGATCTCTTCTTAACAGCATGCTGCAAGACATCCCAGATATGCTCAACAACGTTCATGTCTGGGGAGTTTGGTGTACAGCGGAAGTGTCTACACTCAGAAGAGTGTTGCTGAAGCCACTCTGTAGCATTTCTAGACGTGTGGGGCATCACATGGTCCTGCTGGAATTGCCCAAGTCTGTCGGAAAGCACAATGGACATGAATGGATGCAGGTGATCAGACAGCATGCTATCGGAGTCGTATCTAGACCTATCAGGGGTCCAATATCACTCCAATTGCACATACTCCACACCGTTATAGAGGCTCCATCAGCTTCAACAATCCCCAGCTCACATGCAGGGTCCATGGATTCATGAGGTCGTCTCCAAACCTGTACACGTCCATCCGCTCGATGCAATTTGAAACGAGACTCGTCCGACCAGGGAACATGTTTAGTTATCAACAGTCCAATGTCGGTGTTGGCGGGCTCAGGCGAGGTGTAAAATTTTGTGTCGTGCTGTCATCAAGGGTACGCGAGTAGGCGTTTGGCTCCTAAGCCCCACATCGATGATGTTTCGTTGAATGGTTAGCACGCCGACACTTATTGATGGCCCAGCATTGAAATCTGCAGCAGTTTGCAGAAGGGTGCACTTGTCACGTTGAGCGATTCTCTTCAGTCGTCGTTGGTCCCGTTCTTGCAGGATCTTTTTCCGGCCTCAGCGATGTCGGAGATTTGATGTTTACAATTCCTGATAATCACGGTACACTCGTGAAATATTCGTACGGGAAAATTCCCACTTCCTCGCTGCCTCGGACCTACTGTGTCCCATGGGTCGTGCGTCGACTATAACGCCACGTTCAAAGTCACTTAAATTTTGGTAACCTGCCATTATAGCAGCAGTAACCGATCTAACAACCGCACCAGACACTTGTTGTCTTATACAGGCATTGCCGACCACAGCGCCTTATTCTGGCGGTTTACATATCTCTGTATTTGAAAACGCATGCCTATACCAGTTTCTTTGGCTTTTCAGTGTATATTATTTGCTGTACATTACCTACAGAACTACAGTAAGACATATTTTCATTTTAAAGGACTGTAGAAGTTTCCTGCAAGATATACAGGTACCTGGCCTTAATAAGAAAACTAATTCGCTGATAATGGACATTATGAAAGCTACCAAGGGGAACGAAAATATCGGAAAGAAGACAAAGTTTACGTAAATCAAAGGAAAGAATAATAGTAAGGGTAATGAAGTGGTCGATGATTCAGCGAAAACGTCCGACAGAACGGAAATTTTAAACCATCTTATTACCTCCATCAGACCCGAAGACTTCATTACATAGAAGAACAGCGTGGCACAGACAAGACGAATACCAGTTATAAATAGGCACTGAAAAGAAATATCATGGACAAATAGAATAAAAAATTTCCTCGAAGCCCTGGTTCCACACAATTAAGACGAATAAAACATTCATAAATGGGGTAATTTGCATGAGATTTAATCATTGATCACTCCCTAAGCATCTTCACCGAATACAGGTTCGAGATATTCCTTGCTCTGAATGTGATGGAGTAACAGTAGAAGATACAAATAACATTCTTTTTTAAAATGTAAACTCTATGCAAACCAGCAAATGGCCGTCACACAACAGGGACCTCATCGACCATTACAAACAAATACAGCAAGGCTCCTTCGTGAAAATAATATATCAGTTTTGTAACTGATTATTAAATTTTTGGATAAATTTAAATTTACTATGTAAAATTACGAAACACTTAGAGATGGCAGTACAACTTTCAGAGCAAAAGTCACAAATTAAAAAAAAAAGCTCATAACACCATTGCTAAGCTCACTTAATGACGACATGCGCAAAAGCAAAAGTGAAAAGGTGGCTAACGACTTACGCACAGACATTAACACGCAGGGTGGGAAACAGAAAATTAAAAAACCACTATATTCTGCCAGAGAAAAAACAATACATTGTAGGTACATGCCCCAAAAACAATGAAAGATGTAAAAAAATCATATTAGCAGGAATTTATAAAGTTGAATAACAGTGCTGCAAGTACGTATATTCTAATTAGTAAATCATCGTTGGTAAAAATGGTTATGAATTTAGCAGCTAAAGGAAACATACAATAATTCTTTTGCCTCGATCCACCCAGTCCCTCTATCTCTCAATATCTGCTCCTCCCCAACTACCTCCTCCCACTCTCCCACTTCTGAAACACAAAACGCTGTTCAAATTTACACTGGTACGTAAGATGTAAGATAAACAGAGCATGAGTCATATGAAAACGAATAATATAACATCAAAAGTGATTAAACAAACGTTAACAAACACCAATTCTAAAGTAAAATTAAGAGAAGAAATTTCTACAAGTACCGAGATCAAAAATGGAGTGAAGGAGAAAGATGGTCCCTCTCCGCTGCTCTTTAATCGTGTTCTAGAAAGAGTCATAAGGGTAGGGAGAATGACATTAGGGGAAAGCCAGGTCATCGAGCGAGTTAAATTATAAAAGAAACGACCTGCGTATAGACTGTTTTGCTTTTGCACATGGTCTTGCTATTTTTTTCAAACTCAATGCAAATAGTCATTGGACAGACAGAACTGCTTAAAGAGCAAGCTGAGAAACCAGACTTCTCCTTTTAGAAACCCAGATTTGTGACGAACATTAAGTTAGCCCTAAACTTAATGAAAACTATATATGGAAAAATTGAGAAACCTAACAAATTCAAGTTTCCTGGGGAAATATAGAAAGAGACATTTCGCAGCAAGAGGCCATTAAAGCACGATTTGATAGGATGAAAACAACGTACTACCTCACGGAGGACACATATAATAATAAATTAGTATCCATCAGTGCTAAATTCACACACTAGTCGACATTAATAGGCCAGCAGAATTTTTAATTGTGAATAAAAAGACGAAAAGCACTTTAAATCACAGAAAGAAAGATAGTTAGGAAAACACAAAATAGAAGACGTAATAATAGTGAATTTCATATACTTATTGAAAAATTACTGACCTAGTTGGGAAACGAAGAATAACATTCTACGACCACAACCAGAAGATGTATCCCAACAGATTGACAAAAGGACTCTTCACAATTTTGGTCGGTTAAAAGTGGATAACACATGGTGCAAAGAAGTTGGAAGGGACACGGACGAAGACCGAGTACCACTATTGAGAGACGATTGTCACTCACGTAGAAATGACAGGTCTCCAGAGGTTTTCAGATAAAATGCAAAAAGAAGACTGGAGCCAATTGGACAGAGGAAGAATGGGAGAAGTATGGAGAAATGATGAGAGAGATGTGAAAGAAAATAAAGGAGAAACATTTGAAATAACTGTAGTTCATGGCGGCTCTTACGTAAAAGAATAAGGAGACAACAAAAGAGCCGGCCGGCTGGAGTGGCCGAGTGGTTCTAGGCCCTACAGTCTGGAACCGTACGTCCACTACGGTCGCAGGTTCGTATCCCGCCTCGGGCATGGATGTGTGTGATGTCCTTAGGTTAGTTAGGTTTAAATAGTTCTATGGGACTGATGACATCAGAAGTTAAGTCCCATAGTGCTCAGAGCCATTTGAACCATTTGACAACACAAGTGGAAGTCTGGCAAATTTCGTACTGCGGCGGATACACAGGTCACCAGAGTATCGTGGGACTGCCGTACTAGAAGGACAAGGAAACTGCCTGTGAAAATTTAGAAAGTTTATGAAAATCTTAAATACAGATCAAAACTTTCTCGTAAACCAACAGATCATTCAAACTGCTTGTTACCCAAAACAGTAACGAGATTGTTCAGCAAATTACGTCATAATATCCACAGGGAGACATTTATTTTTCCAGGTCACACATGAATCTTTTCTGAGTAAAATGTGAAACTCGTCTGACATGTATAAAAATCGAAGTTATTGGTTTCAGAAGTGCGTTGCCAATGAAACGACCGTTATCCATTACCGCAGTTAATGTAGCGAAATCTGTTCATCCTAAGAGTGAACGATAGAGCAAAGACAATCCTGACTAACGGTACGCTTAATACTCGTGAAAGCATATTATCCAAGAAAATTGGTACAGCCTCTCAAAGAAAATTGCGGCTATAGGCGGCGGCTCAGTGTAACATCAAATTATGTTACTACAGCTTGTGTGACTACCGAATACCTGCTAGAGTCATGCTGTGGTTGATAAGGTAACACATTTGAATCTGTTGCACTGTACTAGCAATAACTCATAATGTCAACTCTGTCATAATGTCATGTAATGTCTTGTAATCGTGCGGAGTGTTTTGTTCAAATTATGCATGATCCCCCATAAACGTCATCCTCAATAAAAATATTCTGGATACATGATGCGATAAGTCTACAGATGTTCTGACTGGCCATTGAAATTGCTACACCACGAAGATGACGTGCTACAGAAGCGAAATTTAACCGACAGGAAGAAGATGCTGTGATATGCAAATGATTAATTTTCAGAGCATTCACACAAGATTAGCGCCGGTGGCGACAACTACAACGTGCTGATATGAGGAAAGTTTCCAACCGATTTCTCATACACAAACATCAGTTGACCGGAGTTACCTGGTGAAACGTTGTTGTGATGCCTCGTGTAAGGAGGGGAAATGCCATCACGTTTCCGACTGTGATAAAGGTCGGATTGTAGCCTATCGCGATTGTGATTTATCGTATCGCGACATTGCTGCTCACGTTGGTCGAGATCCAGGTTCTGTTTGCAGCATCATGATGGTCGCATCCGTGCTTGGCGACATCGCGGTGAACGCACAATGGATGCGTGTATTCGTCATCGCCATACTGCCGTAACACCCGCCGTGATAGTATGGGGTGCCATTGGTTACACGTATCGCTCACCTCTCCTTCGCAATGACGGCACTTTGAACAGTGGACGTTACGTTACAGATGTGTTACTCCCGTGGTTCTACCATTCATTCGATCCCTGCGAAACCCTACATTTCAGCAGGATAATGCACGACCGCATGTTGCAGGTCACGTACGGGCCTTTCTGGATACAGAAAATGTTCGACTGCTGCCCTGGCCAGCACATTCTCCACGTCTCTTACCATTAGAAAAGGTCTGGTCAATGGTGGCCGAGCAACTGGCTTGTCACAATTTGCCAGTCACTACTCTGATGAACTGTGGTATCGAGTTGAAGCTGCATGGGCAACTGTACCTGTACACGCCATCGAAGCTCTGTCTGACTCAATGCCCAGGCGTATCAAGGCCGTTATTACGGCCAGAGTTGGTTGTTCTGGGTACTGATACCTCAGGATCTATGCACCCAAATTGCATGAAAATGTAATTACATGTCATTTCTAGTATAATATATTGATCCAATGAATACCCGTTTATCATCTGCATCTCTTATTGGTGTAGCAATTTTAATGGCAAGTAGTGTAGATCTTTACGGCGAGAGCTTGTACTTACAAAGAGACACCTAACTCAAATAGACTCTTATCCACTAGCCGAGGCAGACCTTCCTCTTCCTTTGAAGCATGCTGTTGGACAAGAAGTCAGTTCGTAAAATTTCGGCCGGGTATCGCAGTTGTAACCGGAACTGTGGCGTTCACAAATGAGAAAGCCAGGTCTTTTAAAGTTTGACTCAGAAGGTGCGCTCCTTGGACAGCAGGCGTAATGCTTAAAAACAGCGTCAGTCATAAAGTCAGTAGTAAACGGATGGAACTTAATCACCAAAGGAGCTGTGAAATAACTAAAGCAACTGCGTTCTTTAATGACAGCTGTGGATTTAGTGTCAGACGTAAAACAGTGAAATAAATCTCCTTAGTAAGGGATACACGTGCTCTGTGTTATGCCAACCAGAGCAACTGCCAGAAGATAAAAGACAGAAATAAATTCCGTTACTAAAGGATTGTCGTACTCTTTGTTATAGTAGGTGGAGATCAACTGCTCAAACATAAAATATGGAAATCACATTTAACTGCTTTTTAGGAGCTGTCGTAACAGCTGATGTGTAACTGCTTGCACTGTGCCGAAGGCAGAGCATAAAGCGCGCAGTAAATTCATGCACTCAAAATAAAAAGTCACTAAAGCAGCACTTTTCAAGGTAACAGTGAGTGCTTAGTGAGAGAGAGAAAAGGAAAAGATGGAAAGACCAGATGCCCCCCCCCCCCCCCCCCTCACTCCCAACCACCAGTAAACCTTTTCCCTTCACAAGAAAGAAGATTCTAGGGAATCAAAAATGGCCGATAGAGTAGTCTGAGTATCAGCTATTTTCAGTTTTACGCACAATTCTGGGAGCAGAGGCAGTTCTTAGCACACGTTCTACCTCGGACTTAGCAATTTCCGCTATTGTGTAGACAGAGTTAGGTTTTTGAGAGGGAAAAACCTTGATATACAGTCATTTTACCTGCTATTAGATTTGAGATTTCGTCACGAGAGCACCTCAACGGAAGAGGTATGTATTTTATTTCGAATAAACGTATAATAACCTAAGGGGTGTATTATAAATAACCGCCGAAAACTGGCACAGCTGAAAGTATGCAATAAGAGAAGCAAAAACGTTCCAGTTAACATGGATGCGCAAGCGAATCTTTTGCCACTGACGTTAGTCGGAAATATTATCCAAGATAGAGTAAATTAATTTGAAATGTAAACTTTTTCCGTGCCGGCCGCTGTGGCTGAGCGGTTCTAGGTGTTTCAGTGCGGAACCGCGCTGCTGCTGAAGTCGCAGGTTCGAATTCTGCCACGGACACGGATGTGTGTCATCTTCTTAGCTTAGTTAGGTTTAAGTAGCTCCAAGTCTAGGGGACTAATGACCTCAGATGTTCCGTAGTGCTTAGAGCCATTTGAAGCATTTTGAATTTTTTCCAAAAGTTTGCATTTACGACTGTTACTGAAGATACGAGCATACGGAATAAGTTCAGAGACATGTGTATTGCTCGAAGACTTCTTAAGCAATAGGACTCAGTACGTTGTCCTCGACTGGTATCGTTAGGAGGTGCTCCAGGGAAGTGTGATAGGACAGCGCTTATTTTCTGAATACGAAATGTTCTGGCTGACATGGTGGGCAGAAATCTGCATTGTTTGCTGATGGTGCCGTGGTTTATAGGAAAGTGTCGAATACGAGTGACTGTAGGATATTACAAGATGTCATAGACTAAATCTGTAGTTGGTGTGATGAAGAGTAGCTGATTCTAAATGCAGAAAAATGTAAGTTAATGCGAATCTCTAATAATCGGATACAGCATTAGTAGTTTCCTGCTTGACACAGTCATGTCGTTTTAATTGGTCGTAAAGATACAAACCTATATGAAATGGAACGAGACTGTGAGGACTGTGGGAGGGAAGGCTAATGGTCGACTTCGGTTTATTGGGAGGATCTTGAGAAATAGTGGTTCATCTGTAAAAGAGACCGCATATAGAACGATAGTGCGAGTACTGCTCGAGTGTTTGGGTTGCGTACCAGGTCGGATTAAAGCAAACATTGAAGCAGTCCAGGGGCGGGCTGCTAGATTTGTTACCAGTATGTTCGAACAACATGAAAATGTTACGGAGATGCTGCGGGAACTCAGATGGGAATCCATGGGGGGAAGGTGACGTTCTTTTCGAGGAACACTACTGAGAAAATTTAGAGAATCGGCATCTGAAGCTGATCGCAAAACGATCCTATACCGCCAACAAACATTTCTCGTAAGGACCATCAAGATAAGATACGGGATATTAGGGCTCATACAGAGGCACACAGATAATCGTTCCTCACTCTGTCTGCGAGTGGAATAGGGAAGGATACGATTAGTAGTGGCACAGGGTACCCTCCACCACGTACAGGGCTGTGGCTTGCGGAGTATGTAAGTAGATGTAGATCTAATGTGGATCAAAGTTCACTTTTGACACATGGTTGAGGAATGCAGGTGATACATCATGGGGCAAAGGCGCATTTAACTACTGATATAAGACGTGATCTAACTCCTTTATGTTTAGGCTGGTGAGGGCCTGTACCTTCGCCTCCTAGATCAACTGCCCTTAATCCTAAGGATTTATCTGCCTGGGGTCATCTCAGAAGTGACGTGTACAGCACTCCTGATGATGGAAGAACTGGAGTAGCGAAACGTACAGTCTTGTCAAGCTTTACGAGATGATCGGAACGTGTTTGTGGGAAAAACTAGTAACACTGCAGAGGCGACTGCAATGCGAGAACGACGCGTGGAACACCTCCTTTACACGCAAGAGTGCACTGTAAACTGTGTTATGCAACTTGCTAAAGCAGAATTTTATTTCTTGTCAAGATAGGTAAACGGCGAAGTTTGAGCCCAATAAAATGATTCACTCGGAAAGTTAACATTTAAAATTCGTTTTTGCTGATTAGGACAATGTTTCATACTAAAATCAGTACCGGCTCTTAAGCACGCATTCACAGTAGACTCCTAAACAGCACGTTTACCGACCACGGTTTGCTAGAACAGTTTTGCTTCTGTTTAGAACACTTAAAACAATTCTTATTATAAAATGAGCATAAACAGTCTCGAGCGCAAAAAATCTTTATTTTTGTTGCTAGCGGTTTCGGTCAGTTACTGATCATTTTCAGACCTCATTCCACGTTGGTAGGCAGTGGCCTACTCCACAAAATCCAACTGCTCACAGCAGCTGACGTTCTTGGAGTTCATAACGGCTGCTCCATTCACTGTTACCGCCTACCAACATGGTATGAGATCTGAAGATCACAAAAATAAAGATTTCTTGCGCTCGAGGCTGATTACGTTCATTTTAAAGTACTAGGAAAAATTGCTATTCTCCACGACAAATGTTCTCAGAAACTGCTAACTGTCATATCCTTCCGTCTCAGTTGTACATTTTTAATTGTTGACATGTGTCGATCACTCTGGATCATCTTTAGATCTAGATAGTTGCATCAGCAACCCGTCTTGTCTCTGTCAGAGTCTCAGGTCCTGACACAAACAATACAGATCGCTGACGCAGCTACTTGGGTCTGAAGATGATACAGTGATCGAAACATGTCAGGTAATTAAAACTGTGCAACCGCGACTGAAGAATAAACGAGAATTGTTGTAAGTATCAGTAAAGTGGCTCATACCCTCGGGACGAATATGTTGGCATACTTTGACCAGTGTCAGTTTTCGCTATTAATTATGATACACCCTGTACACTGTCTGATCAATATTATCTGGACACTTCCATGTATTACAAAATTTACCATTAAATGCCACGAGTTGCCCGCATCTCGTGGTCGTGCGGTAGCGTTCTCGCTTCCCACGCCCGGGTACCCGGTTTCGATTCACGGCGGGGTCAGGGATTTTCTCTGCCTCGTCATGGCTGGGTGTTGTGTGATGTCCTTAGGTTAGTTAGGTTTAAGTAGTTCTAAGTTCGGGGGACTGATGACCATAGATGTTAAGTCCCATAGTGGTCAGAGCCATTTGAACCAAATGCCACGAGGGCAGAGGTGGATCCACCAGTATAAAAGGAGGCGGGTAGTATTATATTGTCAGTACAGAAGCAGTAACAGCAGAATGAGTCTGACAAGAGAGCTTACTGACTTTAAACTTGGACTAGTCATTCGATATCACCTGAATAACAAATCCATCAGGGACAATTCAACCTACATAAAGCTGACCAAGTCCGTGTCTCGGTGAAGTGGAAACGCGAAGGGACAACCTTAGTTTAACAAAGACCAGGCAGACTTTATGCACTGAAGGACAGGGCCAGTCGATCAATGTGGAGGGCGGTTGTAAAAAATCGCATAAAGTCAGCACAAAGAACTACTTGTGAATTTCAAAGTGCTTTCAGCAGTCCAGCTACAGACTAGACCAGGTTAATATAATAACTGGCTCTCCGCTGAACAACAAGCGGGTCGACTGGAGTGGCCGAGCGGTTCTAGGCACTACAGTCTGGAACCGCGAGACCACTACGGTCGCAGGTTCGAATCCTGCCACGGGCATGGATGTGTGTCATGTCCTTAGGTTAGTTAGGTTTAAGTAGTTCTAAGTTCTAGGGGACTGATGATCTCAGAAGTTAAGTCCCACAGTGCTCAGAGCCATTTGAACCATTTTGAATAACGAGATGGATCTCAAACAATGGAAAATCGATAAATGGCAAGAAGAATGGGGCTCAAGTGATGAGGGACGAAGAGTACATACATTTTTTCCGGATATCACGGGAAGAAAAAAAATGGTTCAAATAGCTCTGAGCACTATGGGACTCAACTGCTGTGGTCATCAGTCCCCTAGAACTTAGAACTACTTAAACCTAACTAACCTGAGGACATCACACACATCCATGCCCGAGGCAGGATTCGAACCTGCGACCGTAGCAGCCGCACGGTTCCGGACTGCGCGCCTAGAACCGCGAGACCACCGCGGCCGGCCTATCACGGGAAGGTTAAGAATGAAACACACCGACCCTAGCCGCGGCTTGGTGCATTTCTTGATCGGGCACGGACCTTATCCCACGCACTTGAACCGCGTAAGTCTAAGAGACGCATCTACACTCCTGGAAATGGAAAAAAGAACACATTGACACCGGTGTGTCAGACCCACCATACTTGCTCCGGACACTGCGAGAGGGCTGTACAAGCAATGATCACACGCACGCCACAGCGGACACACCAGGAACCGCGGTGTTGGCCGTCGAATGGCGCTAGCTGCGCAGCATTTGTGCACCGCCGCCATCAGTGTCAGCCAGTTTGCCGTGGCATACGGAGCTCCATCGCAGTATTTAACACTGGTAGCATGCCGCGGCAGCGTGGACGTGAACCGTATGTGCAGTTGACGGACTTTGAGCGAGGGCGTATAGTGGGCATGCGGGAGGCCGGGTGGACGTACCGCCGAATTGCTCAACACGTGGGGCGTGAGGTCTCCACAGTACATCGATGTTGTCGCCAGTGGTCGGCGGAAGGTGCACGTGCCCGTCGACCTGGGACCGGACCGCAGCGACGCACGGATGCACGCCAAGACCGTAGGATCCGCAGTGCCGTGGGGACCGCACCGCCACTTCCCAGCAAATTAGGTACACTGTTGCTCCTGGGGTATCAGCGAGGACCATTCGCAACCGTCTCCATGAAGCTGGGCTACGGTCCCGCACACCGTTAGGCCGTCTTCCGCTCACGCCCCAACATCGTGCAGCCCGCCTCAAGTGGTGTCGCGACAGGCGTGAATGGAGGGACGAATGGAGACGTGTCGTCTTCAGCGATGAGAGTCGCTTCTGCCTTGGTGCCAATGATGGTCGTATGCGTGTTTGGCGCCGTGCAGGTGAGCGCCACAATCAGGACTGCATACGACCGAAGCACACAGGGCCAACACCCGGCATCATGGTGTGGGGAGCGATCTCCTACACTGGCCGTACACCTCTGGTGATCGTCGAGGGGACACTGAATAGTGCACGGCACATCCAAACCGTCATCGAACCCATCGTTCTACCATCCCTAGACCGGCAAGGGAACTTGCTGTTCCAACAGGACAATGCACGTCCGCATGTATCCCGTGCCACCCAACGTGCTCTAGAAGGTGTTAGTCAACTACCCTGGATCTGTCCCCCATTGAGCATGTTTGGGACTGGATGAAGCGTCGTCTCACGCGGTCTGCACGTCCAGCACGAACGTTGGTCCAACTGAGGCGCCAGGTGGAAATGGCATGGCAAGCCGTTCCACAGGACTACATCCAGCATCTCTACGATCGTCTCCATGGGAGAATAGCAGCCTGCATTGCTGCGAAAGGTGGATATACACTGTACTAGTGCCGACATTGTGCATGCTCTGTTGCCTGTGTCTATGTGCCTGTGGTTCTGTCATTGTAATCATGTGATGTATCTGACCCCAGAAATGTGTCAGTAAAGTTTTCCCTTCCTGGGACAATGAATTCACGGTGTTCTTATTTCAATTTCCAGGAGTGTACATGCACATGCGGAGGTATGGGAACCCCCGAACACACAATCCTATTCTGCGGGAAATACAGACAAGACAGGAACGCACCAGGGATACAACACTTACAAACCGAACGACACATATACGATGCAATCAGAGCACCAGAATTATGGGACGAACGTACTGGCAGAAAATATGTCAGATGATTGCTATAAAGAGTACAGATGATTGCTATAAAGAGTACAGGCGCGAGAGACCGTACAGACGACAAACCTGGATGCAGCAACTGCATAGGCGCCATAGTGTGGAGGGTGAAAAACGAGACAGAAAGAAGACCGACAGAAATGCATTAGTCTAATCATAATGTACAGATATCACAAAAGATTACACATAACTGAAGGTCAACATGAATAGATGTAAACAGTGTTGGCACACCGTCGTAATTGCCACAGGCAAACACGGCACTTTAAACCTGTGTATAGCGTAATTATCTTAGTAATAGCTCCAGTAATTAGCATAGTAATTATAGATTAGCATAGATCTTCTTAGTTAAAGGTATGCGAAGGATTGGATACTGAGAATCAATGGCTTGACGACTAATTCCAAGGCTTTCATCCGCAGTTCTCCAGGGTGGAGGGACTACAAACTTTTTCCTTTCTTATCTTCTTCCCTGTTCCTCATTTTAAACTATATTTTTTATATCTTTTTCAAAATATAACTTCATGGAAAATTTTTGTTAAACGGTTTGGGAAAGCTGCGATAAAGAAAAGAAAAGAAAGACAAATAGCAAAACAAAGATAACTAAGTAAAAGAAAACAAAATAAAAGAGACAAAAACAAAACACGATCAACTTTGACCCGCCTGCACCTGGCGGAACACCGGCAAAGGTGCGATCGGATACGGGAAATGGTGTTGAGGTTCAGCTACATCAACACCCATATACCGATAGCAGCTGCCAAGTGGTCAATAACGAACCACCCTAAGCAATCAGATGGTGGGCCGTAAAATCAGGGCGGCAAGTGAAAAAAAAGTCCAGCTACCACAATGACTGTGCGTGGAAAGGGGAGCGGAGGGGGTAGGGTTAAAAAGAATGGGATACAATGGTCGAGCATATCCTCATGAGCCATACATTACTGCAGTCAGTACTGAGCGACTCACGAGGTAGTTTAAACAGAGATTCCAGTGGTCAGTGGACGACTGGAAACGAATGGTTTGCAGTGAGGAATCACGCTGTACCCTGTGCCAATCCAATGAAACGGACCGGGTTTGTGCGAATTGCTGGAGAACGTTATCTGCCATTGTGTGTAATGCCAGCATTGAAGTACGGGGGAGGTAGTCTTGCGGTATGGGGGTGTTTTTCGTGGTTACGATTGGATCACTTTACTGCTCTTAAGAAAATGCTTAATGCGGAAGGATATGAATACATTTTTATATATCTGTGTACTGCGTACACTAGAAGAACAGTTAGGAGTGTTTGTATCAAAATGACAGCGCATCCTGCGTATGTGATGCGCTGGCTTATGTACAGTAAGATTCCTGAGATGGGTAGCTGTGGCCAGAGTTCCCACGTAAACCGAATGGGACACCTTTGAGACGAGTCAAAACGTCGACTTCGCCCCAGACCCCGACATCCAACATCACTACTTTCTCTGGTTTCGGCTCTTGAAGTATGGGCTGTAATTCCTCCACAGACATTCACAACTCACCGAAAGTGTCACCCAGCAGAGTTCAAGCCTTCAGAGGCGGCCCCATATTGAAGACAAGTAACGGCTGTCCGGATACTTTTAATTAGATAGTGTATAATCGACAGTTACCGTTTCCCTCGTAGCATTCTCCGTGTATAAGCGTTAGGTTAGGGGATGTTTCCTCATCTTTGGGGATAATCATTGCTTTTTCCAGTATTGGATTCAGTTGCTCAGAGTAAGTAGTATTCTTCGAAACTTAATGCTTATTCAGTACTGACGTCTGCTTTACTGTGTATAACTGTCGAATATTCCTCTTCATTCCTTAATTTTTTTCTTTTGCCTTGCGGCAGCACTTTTCATATGGGATGCCTCGTCAGAGAGGTCCACCGCATGAGCGTCTAGGGAAGTGATTCCAGTGGTGGTTTCCCGTTGCCTTCTACTGATGATAATGATGAAGTGAAGATGAGGACAACACGATACCCAATCCGTGAGCGAAGAAAATCCCCGACCCAGCCGGGAATCGAACCCGGGCCTCTTGGCGTGACTGACCGCCGCGCTGACCACTCATCTATCGGAGCGGACAGTGAGAGGTAGTAAATGACTTATGTTTTTCATTTCTTTTGTGAACTAGGCAGTACTATAACAATTGCATTCAAGGCAACATATGATTATGTGTGCTTTATCCCTTTATCTATTGTATCCACACGTAATATCAGTTTTACTAAAACAGAATACATATTAGGTGGCAACAGCAGTCTCAGCTGCTGACTCAGATGCGAAGTGTATATGTCTTTCAGTGTGTCAACTCAATGATTGGGATTAATCTGAAAGCCAACTTTCCGTTTCTTTGATATTGAAAATCGATCGAAGAAGGCTGAAATGTTTTCTCGCTCTTGCGTTGCAGACAGCGTCGGAGAACAGAAATGGCAACTCGCACACTTTCTACAAAAGTGGGGTGCAATGAATGCAAATAAAAGAACGAATTTCTGAAACTCGAAAAAGACGCCATTGGTGAGAGCACCACGAAGCGTTATCGATCATGACCTCTGCTAGCAACAAGGTAAAGAAAGACCTGTCAACATCGGAACGCGCAATAAAGGAGTGCAAAAAGGCAGAAGTAAATTGTTTAGGAATGTGGTGTACAAACGTCACATAAAATAGTTCCATACTCAGGATATGAGTGTAGAGGAGCAGCTGCAGGAATAGTGCATTGCCAGCCATCGCAAGTTCCAAGTGGAGGTGGTTTGCCATTTGCCTTACTCTGATCTGTGGTTCGGTAGTTCTTGGTACACTACATAAATGACGTAGCAAATGCTGATATTACCAGCAGTATTGGTAAAGCTGATAGGGAAAGGAACATAAATGAATGCGTAAGAGAAAATATGGGAACGTATCACTTCTCTTTGTTTGGTTGTTTGTTTTGCGCATAATGAGAACCGCACATTATTCATTGTTAATCCGTAGTGTATTTAACATCCTTAAACAGTACAAAACTTCATTTTATAAGTGATAAAATTTAGTCGATCGCGTAATATCTGGACTTTTATGTAACCAAAGCAGATACTTTTGATGCAAGTACAGTTACATTCACCAACAAAATGGTTCAAATGGCTCTAAGCACTATGAGACTTAACATATGAGGTCACCAGTCCTCTAGACTTATAACTATTTAAACCTAACTAACCTAAGGACATCACACACAGCCATGCCCGAGGCAGGATTCGAACCTGCGACCGTAGCAGCACAGCGGTTCCGGATTGAAGCACCTAGAACCGCTCGTCCACAACGGCCTGCTACATACACCAACACAAATATAATTATTCGTGTTGTTTTGTACTCCATGAACGTTCTTCACCATGATCAAAGGCAAGAGTTTCCTGTTGTTACTAATAAATGCGAAAGTTGATTATGAATAAATGATACGTGTTCTGTATAAGTTCGACGAAGTACTGAAGCGATGTTTGAGATTTTTACCTTTTTGGTGTGGAGAATTACGCGTTGTAGCGCTGTGGGATAAATCTGTAATGTTTTCTTTATTTTTACCACAGCACGCCTCTGTCTCATGTTACAAATTAACAGTTTTCGAATGAAACTTGAATTAAACATTGACAATTTTGGTTTCGCTATAAATACTGTTTGCTTTTGAGTATCAGACAGGAGGATAACTATGTAGAACAAAAAAAGCTTCAGCAGGTTATCTGGCCCTTTACGAGTTGCGACAATAAAGTAATTAGACTGATTTTCTTTGCAATATGTCGCAATCCTGCAGGCTTGCGTAGACACAATATTTTTGACCTTGGTGTATAAGCTGCTTCTAGTCCAAGTAGCACATCGTTGCAATTGCTCAGTCGTGAGTTGTGCTGTAGTATGTCGACACGTGTATGTGTCTCTTGTCACGAAAAACGGAACTGCATAATATTGTGCAACGGTATGCCGTTTCTTTTTGCGTTAAATTGGGTGAAAACGAGACAACAACTTACGGTAAACTTCATAAGGCTTTTGGAGAGGAGGTTATGTTAAGAGCTCAAGTTTTTCGTTGGTATAAAATGTTTAGTGAAGGTAGAACGAATGTTGAAGATGAAGACCGCACTGGACGACCATCAACCTTACGGACGGATGTCAACTTTGCCAGGGTGCGTGAACTCGTACGATCTGATTGAAGATTATCTGTGAAAATGATTGCAGAAGAACTGAACATCAATAATAACTGATAATCTTGAATGAGGTTTTTACTCTGCAGCAGAGTGTGCGCTGATATGGAACTTTCTGGCAGATTAAAACTGTGTGCTGCACCGAGACTCGAACTCAGGAACTTTGCTATTCGTGGGCAAGTGCTCTACCACCTATTTCTTTTTAAATTATGTTTTTTGTCTGCACCAGGAACAGGGTAAATGAACAAAAGATCTTTATTGGTACAAACTTAAATACAACAAAAATGCCATCCTTCCGGCGAAAATAACACAACCCATGATACCCGTACAACGTGAGCAATTTTTTTATGAACATGTTGTAGGGAAAAAAACCTAATAATACTGATGGAAGCTAAGAGGTGTAAAGCAATATACAGTGGAGTGAGGGAAAAACCAGTGTTTTCTGGTGTAGTGTATAAAAGAAAGGAGGCGCGTGTCCATGCGCCTCCTCCACTGTGGGTTACAATGTAGAAAGCAGCGCGAGGGGTCTCAGATGCCAGCAGGCGGGGCGGGAGTGCTGCCGGCGTGTGGCACCATCCAACTGAGCGGGGGTGACGTAAAGATCGCGTGTAGGTAATTAGCGAAGAAGGCGCGGTAGAGCGGTCGCTGTTCGACTTCACTGTGGGCGGTTTGTAAGTACTGCCAGAAATCAAGGCGGGATTTGCCGCCAATACATGTAGGTGATGGTCCATCCTTTGACCCATACAATCGCATGATTTTTGGTGGCGGGGAAATAAGTATTCTCAGGACGGATAAAAGTCCATGGATCAATTGAGTCCGCCGGAACACGGAGGTAGCAGGCAACCAAACTGTCGGGCAAGTTTCCAGACGTCACTGGTGGCAGCACAAGTCAGTTGATGGACATCGTCATCCATGAGGTGGCAAATGGAGCAGAGTGGAGAGTCCTTTAGTCCGATGGCGTGAAGACGATGATTGATGATTTGTGGCGAATTTTTCATTTGCGACTTGGTACAATGTTGCCCGGACGTTGGAGGGAAGAAAAGGCTGGTGGATGAGACGCCAAACAGTGGGCAACCGCGTGGACGGATGTCGCAGTTCGATTTTGTTGCTGTATATGGAACGAAGGAGTGGGGTGTAAAAATCTTTAGGTCGAGGAGAACGCGTGGTCGGAAAGTGTGTGTGAGCATAACTGAAGTCGACGATGAAATCAGAAATGTGCGAAAGATGGTGCTTGATGTGTCCGACTGGTATTGGTGGTGTTATGGTCGCGGGCACAAGAATTTCCAGCAAGCTCCGCGTGAGGGAGGTGCCCCCGTGCCACTGCTTGTGCATGGTAGACATGTACAAGGACGCCGCGCGGAGTCGCACATTGACAAGACCGAGGCCACCCGATCGCGGGGGAAGGGTGAGCGTGTCGTAGCGGACCTTAAAGAGCGTACCGGCCGTAAGGAAGTATCCGAGGGCAGCCTGGAGGCTGCGTCCAATAGTTGATGGCAGCCGTAGGACCTGCGCAATGTGGACCATTCTGGACGCCACATGTTGATTCAGGTATTGGACACATTGTAAAGAATCGAGTCGGAGAAGATTTTGGCGCACCGTCGTGCGGATAGTTTGGAGAGCACGCCGAAAATTGATGGCAGCGAAGCGGCGCACGGTGGAGGTGAAAATGATACCAAGGTATCGTAGTTTTTGTACACACGGGAGAGGTGTTAAGTCGTCGTGTGAGAGGCCGCGTCCAAAGGGCATCTCCGCGGATTTAGCCACATTCATGTTACTGCCCGCTGCAGTGCCGTACGTTGATATCAAATCAAGTACCATGTGTGTTTCACCCCGTGAGCGGATCAAGAGAAGGAGGTCGTCCGCATACGCACGACATCGAAAACTGTGCTGTCACAGAGTGAGACCAGAAAGGTGGCTCGTCAGACTCCCGATGAGTGGCTCCAGGCTGATGGCATAGAGTAGGGTAGAAAGTAGGCAACCTTGCCGTACGGAACGTCGGATCGCCACTGGTCCCGCTACACGGCCATTAACCTGAATCAGCGATTCGGCGGTGCCGTACAGGCGCCGGATTACGTCGATAAAGGCTGGTGGAAAACCCATGCGGTTCATCACGGAGAACAGAAAAGGATGCCGCACTTTGTCGAATGCGCTGTCAAAATCCGTCGACACCGGGTGACTTATTCAGAGCACCGGTTTTGATTGCATCGTGGATTTCGTCACGCGTAATGGGCTCCATCAGCTCATCCACTTCGTCGCTGGTGAGGGTGCGAGTTACGTGTGGTAACACAGACTTCTGAGCGTGGTTGTTGGTAGTCTCCTCCTGGTACATTGTGCGGTAGTGGTCGACAAAGGCACTGACGATTTCGGCCTGGCAAGTGACGTGCTGGCCGCGACAGGTTGTGATCTCGGTGATGAGTTGTTGTCGCCGATGTTTCCTACCGGAGGCGATATGATGCATGGTCGGATGTTCCTGTTCAGCCGAATCTTGATATCGGGTTCGTACCATAGCCCCCTGCAGTCGACGGCGTGTCAAAGTTACAATTTGCGCCTTAATCCTGCTGCGTTCCCTCTGGGTGTCGGGGTGGGCGGTTGGGCGTCCAGGTCGCGGAGAACGGCGTAGAAATAGTCGGTAGTGTGCCGGCGCCACATAGCAACTTCCTTTCCATACTGAATGAAAGTACTTCGAATGGCAGGTTTGGCACAGTCCAGACTCCAGGTCAAGGTCGTGCAGTATTTCGGTAAGCGACGTTCACAGGTGGCCCATGTCTCGGTAACACGTTGAAGACATTCGGGATCATGAAGATGGGAGGTGTTTAGCTTCCACGGTGCACGACTGCGCCAGACCACTTGCTTGGGGAAGAGAATGTTGCAGATGTAGGCACAGTGGTCCGAAGAGGCCCGGGGCCAAAGTTCTGCACCTTGGACTGCAGGTGTGAGTTCCCGAGAGACGTAAATTCTGTCCAGGCGGCTCGCGGGGTGACTCGTCTGGTAAGTATGTCCAGGCGCGTCGTCGTGCTGAACTTCCCAAGTGTCGCGGAGCAACAGATCTCGGACGACAAGACGCAGTTCTTGACAGGTGTTGTAGTGGGGCACTTGATCTTTAGGGTGCAAGACACAATTAAAACATCCCCCAAGCAAGTAATGATCGCAGCGTCCAAGAAACAAAGGAGCGATTTCTTCTGAACAGAAGAGGGCCCTGTCGCGTCTGCGGGTGGAGCCTGACGGAGCGTAAATGTTGACGATACGCGTCCCCATGACGGTGACGGCCATGCCTCTGACACATGGAAGGTATGTGATATCGGTCACTGGAGTGCCTTCTCTGGCGTAGATGGCTACGCCGCGTCCCAGGTGGTCACCAGGAGAAGGATAAGTGTTATATCCCGCGACGTCGGCCAAGTGTACTTCCTGTAGTAGTGCGATGTCGACGTCCGACGCCCATATCATCTCTCGCAGCAGTTGATGTTTCACGGGTGAGCTAATGGTGTTAGTGTTGATCGTCGCTCTTCGGTAGGTTTGGAGCCGTCCCCCGCCGTGGAGGGGATCTCCACCGGCGGAGGATGAAGAGGGGCGAGGCAACGTCGAGTCGTGCCGTGCGCCACCTGACGGCGCTATCAGCGGCGTAACGATGCTGCCGTCTGGGGTAACTCTGTCCCCAGCGTGTGGTCCGGGTCCTCATCGACGTCCTCACTCCACACCATTGAGGGCGCTGTCGTTGTGATGGTCGACGTTCCACTTCGGTCGTAGGGGCGGAGGACGTCTCGGCGGCAGTCGCATCGGTGGAGTCCATTGGTTCAGGAGCACCTGAGCGAGCCAGTTGAGTTGGCATCGAAACATCCACAGTCGGCGTCATGTTGTCGTCATTCGTATCGTCGCGTAGGTTCTCTGAGGCCTCGTCGGGTCGGACGGCCTCTGGAGCATCAGGGGGAGGTGATCCGTCTCGTTTCGAGATCGTACGGCGCCTCCTCTTGCGCCTCTTAGGTGAACGTTGTTTGCGGGTTCGTCCCTCCGTGTCGGAAGACGGAAGTGAGTCGCGTCGGTTTGAGAGGAAGGCCGTCGCGGGAACGTCAAATGAAGGGGTCTCCATATGTTCAGGCTGGTGGGGGTCGGAAGTCGTCGCTGTTGGTAGTGGCGCCGTAGTAGCGTCTGGCAATCGGGTGATCCGTCGCTGAAGACACTCAGATCTGAGGTGGCCTTCTTTTCCGCACCCGGAACAGGTCTTGGGTTGGCCGTCGTATATGACAACCGCGCGGCGCCCGCTAATTTGCAGGTAAGATGGCACGTGGCGATGGAGGTCGATGGTGAACTGCCGTACACCGTTAAGAACGGGGTACGTTTGGAATTGCGCCCAGTGTTCGGCAGTGTGGCCATGTACAGTGCCATAGGGGCGGAAAGCCGCGATAACGTCTTCCGCCGGTAGCTCGAACGGGAGTTCGAAAACTCGTATGGTGCGCATTCCTAAGCCGGCATGGTCGACAGTGACCGCTCCGACATTGCCGTCGGCGTGGCAAAAGCGTAATCCATGGTTGGTGTCACGAAGTATTCTTTCACACACCGCGTCATTGACGACTTTCACGTACACCGTACTGCTTAATACGGACAAATGGATGCCCAAGATGTCGGAAGCTGGGCTCTTAGCAACGTCGCGTAGGAAGCGTTCTACTTTCAAGGCCTTTGGTCGTGCGTAGTCGTTGCAGAAGTTGTAAAGTAGATTTTCGAAAACGGTTGGCCATGGCTCTAGTGCACGTAAGCGACGGCCGCTGAAATGTAAACAACAGCGAGCGCGCGCGCTCCGCAGGGGAAACAACAACACGTCCGCACTGCACGGCGGCGAAAGCCGGACACCAACTGAGCTACCCAAGCACGACGCACTCCGCCTCCTCAAAGCTTTACTTCTGTCAGTACCTTGCCCATGAAAGGCATCGGTCCCGAGTTCGAGTCTCGGTCCGGCACACAGTGTTAATCTGCCAGGAAGTTTCAACTGATGGTCTTGGTATGAGAAAAATTTGTGCAAAACTGGTCACCAAAACTCTCACACCACAACAGCGAGAAACACGGAATAATGTGGCACCCGATCTGTTAGAGCAAACGGGAATCACTGGTGATGAAAGTTGGTTTTTTTAGTACAACCCACAGACAAAAAGCCAAAGTTCAAAGTGGTGCTCAGTGGGATCACCCAGACTAAAAAAGCTGGCATGTCAGAGTCAAAAGTGAAATGCATGCTTGTGTGCTACTGTGATTTCAAGGACATAGTTCATAAAGAGTGGGTGCCTCCTGGACAAACAGTTAACCAATATCATTATAAAGTAGTTTTAGAAAGACCTCGTAAAAGAGTTATTCATTTCCGTGTCAACATTGCTGATAATTGGATTCTGCATCACGATAATGCACCATCCCCATACTGCTCTGTCAGTACAGTAATCTTTAATATCAAAACAAATTTCAGTACTACCACAGCCACCTTATTCACCAGATATCGCTCCGTGCGACCTTTTTCTATTTCCAAGAGTCATAACGGCGGTCAAGGGACACCATTTTCAAACAACACAAGATGACCAAAATGCTGTGACGAGGGTCTTGGAGGATATTACAGAAGATGTGTTCCAGAAATGTTACCATCAATGGCAGAAGCTCTGGAAAAATGTGTGCCATCAGAAGGGAACTAATTTGAAGGAGACAACACTCTAAACTTGACTAATTCGGTAAACAACATTGTTTTTCTCATCAGTCTCATTACTTTATTGTCGCACCTCGTATATATATTCCTCACTCAGTTTCTAGACGGTTCACTGACTCCTATCTTTAAGGGGAATCTAGTAAGACACTGATCGTGTACGTAAAGTAACGCGGTTATCACCTTAACTGACTGTAGCTTCTAGAGAAGACTGCCGTAGTCGATACTTACTGATGGTAGTCCGGAGTAGCCTACGGTAGTTTCACAACTGTAATCAAATGTGTGTGCGTCATGTGGATGACTATGATAAGTGCTTGTACGGTATAGTGAGTGTGGTGTTGGGTTTGTGCTATAACGAATGAAGGGAAGGGAGAGTGTGAAACGTGCTGCCGGTATGTAGCCTATTCGTCTCAAGTCCGACCGACGGATCGCCGTCAACAGCATCACGTGCTCTCTCTCCATGAGACACTGTGGAGCGGCCTGGATTTTAATCCAGGAGTCTGGCGCAAAAAACTGGTGCCCAACAAATTTACGGCACCACCCGCCCTCCTCTCGCCAGCGAAATTCTGGCTGTGAAAATTTTGCGCTAATAGAATTCGAACTGGCTTACTTCTGAGTCTAGCGCCATATCACAAGCATGCATCAGCGACTTCGGGTTGAGGCGGTTGTTTTTAATGTATAAGAATATTAGGTATAAAATATTTACAGGATCCAAACTGATGATGCTTTACCTATAACAGCAAAATGCGACGGGTGTAAAACTACAGTAAACTGTGCTACGGTCAAGAGAGACAAAAAAAGAAACAATAATTGACATCTACAGCCGGCCACAGTGGCCGAACGGTTCTACGCGCTTCAGTCTGGAACCGCGCGACCGCTACGGTCGCAGGTTCAAATCCTGCCTCAGGTATGGATATGTGTGATGTCCTTAGGTTTAAGTAGTTCTAAGTTCTAGGGGACTGATGACCTCAGCTGTTAAGCTCCACAGTGCTCAGAGCCATTTGAACCATTTTGACACTTAACAGCCACTGCGGGAGATGGTGGCCCAAACAAGCTTATCAGATTTCTGAACTTAGCTGAAGAGTTGGGCGAGTGAAAGTGAAATGAAAACAAAAGGAAGACCGTGCGGCCGGTGTAAGAGCAGGGCAGCTTGTCCCACCTGTCCACTGGAGATGACGGACACTCCGGAGGCTGTGGTGGTCGGGGAGCGCTTGTCCTTCCGGCTCCAGAACACAGACACCAGGCGCCGCTTGGTCGTGCTGCGAACACAACGGGACATTGCTTCAGAACATGAACTTGCCTTGTGTTCGTCAGAAGGTAACTGGAATTTTTTTTCCTTTAATGTTATTTTAAAACCTTTACATAAAGGTGTGCCGGCAGCGGCCTATCTACGTCGCTCTTCAGCCATAGAAAAACATACATTAAACAGGAAGGCATAAAAACATGCAGGGAGCATAAAAACAGGAGACATACATATTAAAATAAAGGAAGGCGTTCACGGACGTACTGATTGAGTCTCCGTTTGTGTATAGTGGTGAACTTTTTAATACATAGTTGCACATGTGAACGTAAGAGCACTGATGGAGAGACACTGACGAAATAAGGTGAAGAAAAACACTAGCGCAGTGGTGATGAACTTCGGCTAACTAAAACATACTGTTCGCACGAAAAAGTCGGGGGCCTGCTATAGGGAAGAGGGGGTGGTAGAAGGGAGGGTGGGAGGATGGCAGTGGGAGAGAAAAAGGGAGGGGCAGGGGAGAGGGTATGAGAGGGGAGTGGAAGCCTGGGAAGCGGGGAGATGGAGAGGGGAGGAAGTGAGGAGGGAGAGAGGGGAAAAGAGGGAGCCATGGGGGGAAAAAACACAGAAGGAGGAAGATCAAAGCTGATAGGAAGGGCAAATGGAGGGGACGAGGGCATAATCAGGGCGGGGGGGTTGGTGGAAGCCACCTTGGGCGAGGGTATGGAGTGTGGTAAAATGGAGAGCGGGTGGGATGCACTAGTACAGGCGCAGCAGTGGACAGGGATGGGAAAGGATGGGAGAGACAAGCGGGTGAGGGGGATCAAGTTTACGGAAGGTGTAAAGGATCCGTATCCGTTCAAGGAAGAGGAGGAGGTGGCCGTAACTCGAACGAGAATGAAACTTAATATCACATGCTGCGCATCTGGACACAATTTTCAAGTTACACTGTGAGCAAAGTGGAGACGCTGTCGACTGTTAGAAGAATGGGATTGATCTAAATAAAATTTTGATTTTGTTATATTGTCATTGTAATTGTGGTCTCCATTTCTACAGTGTATTCGTTGTAAGTGCTGTGTCTACGCCAGACGCGGTGTAAAGCGTTAGATTCCAGAGGACGCCATACAACAGCCAGGCTCAGCATCGCGACATAACTTACTCCTACTCATCATCACTGATTTTGTAACATTTATGGTATGTACAGATCTTGTTCAGAGATGAAAGAGGCAAAAGTGGGAGCTGCAGATGGCCAGGAGTTTAGGAAAAAATATCATCTTTGGCTCTGGTTGGGCGAAGTATGTGGCATTTACGTCACCGGAGTTTCCAGGCCGGTTGACGCAGATGAATGAGTACAGAACAATAACAAGAATCGAGGGTGCATGTGAAACTTTTCAATGAATTTTTTTAAATTTTCACGTTACTTACACTGCATACAAACTGAAATAACACTCAATATACTGTGTTAACGAACATTTTCATAAAATCTGTGAAATCGAAATGCAATGGGAAATATGAGACTAAAAATAAAGCTTCGTGTGCAGGAACACAAATTTTTCCTCTTAATTGACACTAGAGAGGAGAAACAAATACACAGTTATACGAGAAAGTTTTTCAGTATGAAGAAGGATTGCCATCGTACAGTATACAAGTGATTCCCACAAACGCACTCCGCTAGCGCAACACTGCGATATGTACACTACTGGTCATTAAAATTGCTACACCACGAAGATGATGTGCTACAGATGCCAAATTTAAGCGACAGAAAGAAGATGCTGTGATATGCAAATGATAAGCTTTTCAGAGCATTCACACAAGGTTGGCGCAGGTGGTGACACATACAACGTGCTGACGTGAGGAAAGTTTCCAACCGATTTCTCATACGCAAACAGCAGTTGACCGGCTTTGCCTGGGGAAACGTTATTGTGATGCCTCGTGTAAGGAGGAGAAATGCGTACCATCACGTTTCCGACTTTGATAAAGGTCGGATTGTAGCCTATCGCGATTGCAGTTGATCGTCTCGCGACATTGCTGCTCGCGTTGGTCGAGATCGAATGGCTGTTAGCAGTATATGGAATCGGTAGGTTCAGGAGGGTAATACGGATCGCCGTGCTGGATCCCAACGGCCTCGTATCACTATCAGTCGAGATGACAGGCATCTTATCCGCATGGCTGTAACGGATCGTGCAGTCACGTCTCGATCCCTGAGTCAACAGATTGGGACGATTGCAAGACAACAACCATCTGCACGAACAGTTCGACGACGTTTGCAGCAGCATGGACTATCAGCTCGGAGACCGTAGCTGCGGTTTTCCCTTGGCGCTGCATCATAGACAGGAGCGCTTGCGATGGTGTACTCAACGACGAACCAGGGTGCACGAATGGCAAAACGTCATTTTTTAGGATGAATACAGGTTCTGATTACAGCATCATTATGGTCGCATCCATGTTTGTCGACATCGTGGTGAACGCACATTGGAAGCGTGTATTCGTCATTGCCATAGCAGGCATATCACCCGGCGTGATGGTATGGGGTGCCATTGGTTACACGTCTCGGTCACCTCTTGTTCGCATTGACGGCACTTTGAACAGTGGACGTTACATTTCAGATGTGTTACGACGCATGGGTCTACCCTTCTTTCTATCCCTGTGAAACCCTACATTTCAGCAGGATAATGCACGACCGCATGTTGCAGGTCCTGTACAGGCCTTTATGGATACAGAAAATTTTCGATTGCTGCCCAGGCCAGCACATTCTCCAGATCTCTCACCAATTGAAAACGTCTGGTCAATAGTGGCCGAGCAAATGGCTCGTCACAATACGCCATTCTCTGCACTTGATGAACTGTGGTATCGCGTTGAAGCTGCATGGTCAGCTGTACCTGTACACACCATCCAGTCTCTATTTGACTCAATGCCCAGGCGTAACAAGTCCGTTATTATGGCCAGAGGTGGTTGTTCTGGGTACTGATTTTTCAGGATCTATGCACCCAAATTGCGTGAAAATGTAATCACATGTCAGTTCTAGTTTAATATGTTTGTCCAACGAATACCCGTTGATCATCTGCATTTCTTATTGATGTAGCAATTTTAATGGCCAGTAGTGCAAATTGATCAAAAGGTTTCAAAATTAATTTTATCTCATCGAGAGAGAAAAATAAAGCGCATCCCGAGCTGCATCAGAATACTTTCCAATGCACACCACCGGATTTCATCGCCAACATTTGGCCAAATGATACGTTAGGGGTGATTTGCAACCAAACTTTGCGATTAGTGACATCCTTTTATGAATGTTTGTTTTTCTATAGATACTTCCAAGCAACCTTGTAATTGTTAACAATACAGTGTTTATAATATGTGCGTGATGCCCAGATAATTATTGCTTCCCCTGTTTTTACAATTGATTTGACCCCAGCATATGTAAACCATGAATATACATAAAATAATAAAACTATCTAATTTTATACACCAAGATTTCGTGTAGACCTTAGAATCTCTACCTTGAAATTTATTTTCAGTTGAAAATTTTCCTTTGCCTTTAGTTTTCATTTTAATAAATACAATACATTGAGCATTGTTTCGGTTTACTTGCAGTATAAGTAACGTAAACACTGAAAAAAAGAGGAAACAGTGGTTCTGCATATGGACTCGACCCCATGAGACTCATATTACCCTCCTATACTCTTTCCACAGCACCATCTTCTGTCTAGAAAAAAAGCTAATACAATTGGTTCATGCTTGAGGCGACCCATGCCAAAAATACTGATTTTTCTAAACTTTTGGCGATCCGGAGCTTCCACCTCAGCCACTTTCTTTTTTTTTTTTGCCACTGCCTGCTCGTATCATAAATTTGGACGAAATTGGAGGTGATGTGTAGGCACAGTCCCATTGTTAGCGCGGTCAGTCGTCTTCTTGATAGCTCACTTGCGAGGAACCATTTTATGCTTCCGCTACAGGACTCTCAGATCGTCCATTCAACCGCCAATATTTACTTCTGACCCCACAGAGAGCGCTAGCACCCGGAACTGTTTGTTGCATCCGCCAAATAGATCGAGTGCAAGATTTAAGCGACCGCATGTCGACACTGGGCTAGCTGCCTACATTTCTCATCAGTTATCGGCCAGCAGTTGCCAGGAAGTCACTTACAGCTGTCGACTATTTCCAGTTGTCGGAGTGTCCAAGATTAGCCGATGTGATAGAATGACTGGATTTATAACGTGTCCCTAACTGCAGTATATTAGTTATCATATACATAGGCACAGAACTTTTACGTTACTACCACTCCTTATCACAAAAAAAATCTGAGTGTATTATTTTCTGATGTAAGTTATTTTAATAAATGATGTAAGTAGGCTGTTTAGGTTTTATGTTGGTAACGTCACGTAGCACTCTGTATGAAAATCATTGACTGTGCTTTGGGCAGTCTGTGGGTGACTGGAATTGTGGGAATATTCGCTTGTGTAGTGTTGGGCAGTTAGATGTGAACAGCATGTAGCGCTGTGTAGTTGGAGGTGAGCCGCCACCAGTGGTGGATGTGGAGAGAGAACTGCCAGTTTTGAGAGATTACTACGTGAGCACGATCTGGACGTGTGTCCGTCAGGAAATTTGTTTAATTGGATGTATTACAGTAGTTTGAGCAACGATGATTTTTGTGAGGTAAATGATTCATGGAAGGTGTAGGTTATTGTTAGTCAGGGCCATTCATTTGTAGGGACTATTGAAAGATTGCGTTGGGCTAAAAATATTATGTGTCAGTTTAGTGATGATCAAAATAAGTAAAGAGAGAAATGTCTGAGTACGTTCAGTTTTGCTCAGCTGTTCGAAAACCAAATTACTTAAGAGTTTTTCCAGCACACTCATTCATAATTATTCAAACGGTACGTTACATATGTCGACCTTTAGCCGAGAATACCTCACTGGAATCTTTTGATTTTTTCTTGAAGTTTGAGTAATTAGTGTAGTTATTGTTTACTGCTAGCGCGTGATTGTAGAGAGAATCTTCTTTGTAGTTGTACTGTAAAACAGTTGTGACATGTATGTAGATTTGAACCAAGTATTTCGCAGACGCGCTTCCAATTAATTGGATATTATTTTCAGTGCTATTTTAATGTGTGTTCTTATTTTGCTCTCCAAATTGTGCTTTTCTGTGTTATCGTGTGAAATATTGTGACAATTATGACGTGTGAAGAACCTTATACTAGGCTCCAAAATAGACTGAGAAAGTACAGTGAAGACGAGAGTAGTGTGTTAGCGCCACCGTGTAGTGAATTAACTAATGTTCAACATAGTGATTTGATAATTGTGCATAGGTAAATGGACCAGGCAATAAATAATCGTGTAGACAATGAAACAGTTAGTGAACAGGGTAGTATTGTAGACCGATCGGTCGGCAACAGCTCGCCCCAGGAACTCGAAATGACAGGATACAATCTTGCAGATGCCGTAGATTCAGGTTTTGCGTCCTCCTCCTTTAGATGTGCAGGATGGATATTAACATTGTTGACATCATATGAGATCAGAGCAGCAGGTATGAATAAGCAGAAATCTTGATATGGTTTGGGAAGCCTTCTGCGCTAAAGGTAAGTCAGGTATTGCTTGGCTGAACACAAGAATGAACTCTAACATATACACTGAGATGCAGAGACAGAACTGAGCAGAATGTATGAGGGCCTGGGGGACGAAAATCTAATGTTTGAACAAGACAGTGGATCCATACATGTTTCTACTACAACCAAGAAGTTGTTTGCAGATAAAAATATCGATATCTTGCCTTGGTCTGTATGTAGCCCGGATATGAACCTTGAGGAGAATCTTTGGAAAAGGCGTGTTTATTGTAATGAAAAGCAGTTTGAGGCCGTATGTGAGCTGAACAGAGAAACCCGAGGAGATTGGGAGACAATTTCACTGCAAGAACTGCTAACGTTAACAAAATCAATAAGATAACTGGGAAAAATGGAGGTTGGACAAACTACTAACAATGCAATAACGCAACAGGACAGAGTGCGTAATTACGTCAAATTCCATCCAGAACGTGCAAACGCCTCATTTTGTTACTAGTATCATGAAAGAAACTATGTAATTCCGTCATGATTGTTTATGTCTTATATGTATCCTCAAAATTCATAGTAAATTTGTTATGTTTATGCTTCAGATATTGTACTATTTCTTTCCTGCAACCCTGCCTGTATACTGATTTTTCCACTACTGTAAATCTGGAACGGCGCGCGGAGATTTGAACTATCGAGAGAGAGAGAGAGAGAGAGAGAGAGAGAGAGAGAGAGAGAGAGAGAGAGAGAGAGAGTCACAGAAATGAGAAACATGGGGGGGGGGGGGGGCAATCATTATACCAAAAGAACCTTTCGATCTTTTCACGAAATTTCAATTTTCTCCCACTTACACAGGGTAAATAACAAGAAAGGTCCCATAGAAATATTTCCTATATGCTATATGCAATTCGAGAGTGAGAAATATCCTTGAGGGTCGCGCTGTATATTTCTGCGAAGCAGCTGCTCATCACCTTCTATCTTATATTCTTTATCAAAATATCCTCCTTTAAAAAGTTATGTACTTTTGCGTGCATTAGTGACGGGCAGTGGAGAGCCCCTGGCAATTGTCCACCAAGCCAGAGTGAGTGGTTATCTAATGTCACAACTGTTTTGACACTGAAAAATGATAGCTTGGCTTACCACGCATGAGTTAAACAGTGGTGGTTAATTTTTTTTTACTAGAATATTGTGGTTATTACCAGCCAATGTAAACAGGGGCACAGAGTTGCCGAGATGCAACATCTACATCTTATTTCATTAAAAATGCGTCTCCGTTTCCTGTGGCTTGAAATGTGGAGACAGAACATATGTATTTGAGATTGCATTACGTTTTCCTTGATTACTTATATAAGCACACAGACCCTTGAGATCAAGTTACCTGAAATGACGAAACGAAATATGATGCTTAAGTCGACAACAACGGACTTGCTGACTAATGTAACAACATTCTGATTAATCGCCTTCTTTGCCTGTCAGAACAAGTTGGAACTGATTCGAAATTATTGACTGAGGATGATGTTCTGTTATAAAAGCACAGGATCCACTGCCAGTAGCTTATTATTGTAACTGGACCATCGTGGACGCCGAGGTCGGAGTAGGAATAATCATCACCATCATTCAACGCTTTCTTCTTTTTAGACAACTGAGTGAGGTGGCACAGTGGTTACCACATTCAGAAGCACGAGAGTTAAGAGTCCTGTGCGGACACCAAGATTTAGGTTTTCAGAGATTTCCCTAAATCTTTTAAGGGAAACGCCGGGATGGTTCTCTGAGAGGGCATGGACAGTTTCTTTTCCCATAATTTCCTAACCTGGACTTGTGCAACGTCTCTAATGACTGCATTGTCAGAAAGATGTTAAACACCAATATCTGTTCTTCATATTTCTTTTTGTACACAAGATATAGCTCGGTCGTATCCTTCAGGTAATTGCTACTATCTAAATTTATATTTCACATATTAGTTACGTGTCGTAATTACAGAAGCAGTGATAATTCTGCATGAATGTTGGAGAACTTATATAGGCGAGAGCAGAAATGCAATCTGCACTAAGATTATCAAGTGGTAGCGTTGGTTTACCTCAAGGACTGCAAAATACATAGCGCGGCCGAGAAGAAATGGCCAGTATACTGGGATATGACATGAATGAACATTTGATGCAGAAGAGTCTCGTAAACATGAACTCTAAAACGCGCACCTTTAGAGCTAAGAGCAGTACTTCATCTTCAATAAGGTGAAACAAACCTTTTCTGCAGCCAGGTGTTTGCTTTCCACATTTTGAGAGGTAGGCGGACCAAAACAAGAAAAGGATATCTAGTAAGGATGGCCTCTGAAGGGAATACCTTACGAGCTGCTATAAGCACTTGTTCAGAAGAAGAGATATGTTTCACAGTAGCAAAGATGACTAAGCGCTCGTGGCTTCTTAGGTATACACCTTAGAGTTCACGTTTACTGAAAATTTTTTCTTGTTTTGTTCCATACAAACACCTCTCAAAATAAGGAAAGCAAAGAGCTTTCAGTATGAAACAAGTGCTAACAGCCTTAAGGTAGGCATTTGCTTCGAATGATGGCTCCTATCGTATTTCTGAATACTGACCGTTCCTCTTGGAACGCCTTTCAAGATTCTAAACTATCAGTGACTGACTTTCTCCATAGCAGCACTGTGTGCATGATATACAGGGTGGTTCATTGATCTTGACCGGGCCAAATATCTCACGAAATAAGCGTCAAACGAAAAAAACTACAAAGAACGAAACTTGTCTAGCTTGTAGGAGGAAACCTGATGGCGCTATGGATGGCCCGCTAGATGGCTCTGCCGTAGGTCAAACGGATGTCAACTGCGTTTCTTTTAAATAGGAACCCCCATTTTTATTACATATTCTTGTAGTACGAAAGAAATATGAATGTTTTAGTTGGACAACTTTTTTCGCTTTGTGACAGATGGCGCTGTAACAGTCACAAACGTATAAGTACGTGGTATCACGTAACATTCCGCCAGTTCGAACGGTATTTGCTTCGTGATACATTACCCTTGTTGAAATGGATCGTTTACCAATTGCGGAAAAGGTCGATATCATGTTGATGTATGGCTATTGTGATCGAAATGCCCAACGGGCGTGTGCTATGTATGCTGCTCGGTATCCTGGACGACATCATCCAAGTGTCCGGACCGTTCGCTGGATAGTTCTGTTATTTAAGGAAACAGGAAGTGTTCAGCCACATGTGAAACGTCAACCACGACCTGCAACAAATGAGGATGCCCAAGTAGGTGTTTTAGCTGCTGTCGCAGCTAATCCTCACATCAGTAGCAGACAAATTGCGCGAGAATCGGGAATCTCAAAAAACGTCGGTGTTGAGAATGCTACATCAACATCGATTGCACCCGTACCATATATCTATCCACCAGGAATTGTATAGCGACGACTGAACGTCATGTACAGTTCTGCCACCGGGCACAAGAGAATTTACGGGACGATGACAGATTTTTTGCACGCGTTCTATGTAGCGGCGAAGCGTCATTCACAAACAGCGGTAACGTAAACCGGCATAATATGCACTATTGGGGAACGGAAAATCCACGATGGCTGCGACAAGTGGAACGTCAGCGACCTTGGCGTGTTAATACATGGTGCGGCATTATGGGAGGAAGGATAATTGGCCCCCATTTTATCGACGGCAATCTAAATGGTGCAATGTAGGCTGATTTCCTACGTAATATTCTACCGATGTTACTATAAGATGTTTCACTGCATGACAGGCTGGCAGGCGATGTACTTCCAAAATGATGGATGTCCGGCACATAGCTCGTGTCCGATTGCAGCGGTATTGAATAGCATATTTCATGACAGGTGGATTGGTCGTCGAAGTACCATACGACTGCGCGCACGTTCACCGGATCTGATGTCCGCGGATTTCTTTCTGTGGGGAAAGTTGAAGGATATTTGTCATCGTGATCCACCGCCTGACAACATGCGTCAGCGCATTGTCAATGCATGTGCAAACATTACGGAAGGCGAACTACTCGCTGTTGAGAGGAATGTCGTTACACATATTGCCAAATGAAATGAGGTTGACGGACATCATTTTGAGCATTTATTGCATTAATGTGGTATTTACAGGTAATCACGCTGTAACGGCATGAGTTCTCAGAAATGATAAGTTCACAAAGGTACATATAGCACATTGGAACAACCGAAATAAAATGTTCAAACGTACCTGCGTTCTGTATTTTAATTTAAAAAACCTACCTGTTACCAACTGTTCGTCTAAAATTGTGAACCATATGTTTGTGACTATTACAGCGCCATCTATCACAAAGCGAGAAAAGTGGTCCAACTAAAACATTCATATTTCTTTACGTACTACACGAATATGTAATAAATATGTGGGTTCCTATTTTTAAAAAAACGCAGTTGATATCCGTTTGAACTATGGCAGCGCCATCTAGCGGGCCAACCATAGCGCAATCTGCTTTCCCCCTTCAAGGTAGACAAGTTTCGTTCTTTGTAGTTTTTCGTTTGACGCTTATTTCGTGAGATATTTGGCCCGGTCACGATCAATTGACCACACTGTATACACTGGCGTCCAAAATTAAAGCAACAAACCAATGTTTCTTCGTCCTGTGTTTAATTCACGATATAATCATACAAACCGTCAACCAGATGTCCGTACGATCGTGTTCTGCACGGAAGATGGCATTTCGGTCAACGGAAAACACTCCAAGGATGACGTCAGGGCATCTGTCAAACGGAGTAGCGTTTGTCGGCCGGTCCCACATCCACAATCGCTGTGTACATAGCCACAGACGGAGCAGTATGGCACAAGGAAGACACCTATCAGACTCTCTGCACTGGAGGGCCATAGGAAGAACGGACACAGGACAGTCGCAAACTCATGTGGCCCGATGGTTTAACGTGAATCGTTCTGTCATTTCTCGGATGTGGCGACAGTTTGTAGACACCGAAACTGTATCACGGAAACAAGTTTTGTTCTCGTAGTTTTTTCGTTTGACGCTTATTTCGTGAGATGTTTGGATCAGTCACGATCATTGGATCACCCTGTATATTGGAAGAGTGAACGACACGGGCATAGTTAATTTCGAAAATAACCATACAAAGTAATTTAATTTCTTTTTTTTTCTTGTGTGCTAAGTAGAAAAACTGTGTACTTAAAAATTTGCAAGACGGCAGGCCCTCTGGCCTCCTCTTACACTTACTAAGAACAATCCAATGAGCGTATCTTACATTTCTAAAATCTGAATTTGTATACGTTCAAATTAATGTCAGTTCGCTACTGTATTACACTGTCATGCAAAGTCGGTAATTGGATGCTAAGTACCTCTATGTACATGGCCGGAAGTAGGATAATGCATATCATAATTCTCTTCATTTCACACTGGAGACAAGTGGGAACTTTTGGGCTGTAAAGAGATCAGCCACTGACAATAGCAGCTAACGTCAGAAGGTGGGGGAGCATCTGGTCACTGGGAATTGTGAACGGTCTCCTGACCCGTCTGTGGCTGGCAACGTTCTCTTTTGATGTCGGGTCTCAGGAACAGAATAATGGGCCACCCTCTGTTGTTACAATGGCAGGGGCAGTTTTCTCGTAAAAGTCCCATGTTTTGAGCAGGAACACGCCAGCTCGGCGCCATGGTTATACTAATGTTTGGGTTATTTCAGAGAAATGTTTGCCGAATTCCACAGGATAATGGAAAGAGCAACGCTACACGTAGCACTCCAGTTATCGTACTCCGTTCGCGCTCCATAGTCAGAAAGCTTCCCGCGCAAAGTCCTGCTGGAGGCTGCGATAGGCTGCTCGACTGTTTGCAGTCATCTCGGGAATCTACGGGAAGGGATGGCACGGAGTACGGTAGTGGGAGTCTAGATGCAATTATTGTAAGGCCATAACCGGCAAAAGCTTTGTTTACCGGTGACGGACTGGCCGAGTTGTGGCAGAGCAGAGCGGTCGCTCTCTGGCCGCGGCGGGGGGAGGGGAGGGGGGAGGGGCGGCGGTAGAGCATTTGAAGTTGTTGGTTCGTGGCTTCCACAGGACTCGGCTGCGTGCGTTGTCGCCCTAGCTACAGAGTAATTTCATCCGCAGTTTCACTTGTTCGGCCAGCCAGACAAACACTTGGTTTCTTCCGCGCCTTGCGCCGTACTGTAGGGTTACTGTTAATTTTTCAGTCGTCCAAATTTCGATTTAAGGTTTCTCAGTGGTTGCATCTGTAGAACCACTTTGCCTCCTTAGGTGGTGTTAAGGTGCTGCACCGTATTACCCATTTGTTTATCGTTACTATACATTTCGCCTGTTCTCTTTGCTCCCCCTTCTCGTAGTAGAGAAGCAGGCTAGATTCCATGCAGAGTTGTTTGTACTAGGTTCTTCCAACACCTCTATCACCCAAGGACTGTTGGCAGGTTTGGTTTATGATGGCTCTCGATCTTCCATCGTAATCGAGTCCATGAACATGAGGTGGCAAATGCACTCCTGGAAATTGAAATAAGAACACCGTGAATTCATTGTCCCAGGAAGGGGACATCACATGATCACACTGACAGAACCACAGGCACATAGACACAGGCAACAGAGCATGCACAATGTCGGCACTAGTACAGTGTATATCCACCTTTCGCAGCAATGCAGGATGCTATTCTCCCATGGAGACGATCGTAGAGATGCTGGATGTAGTCCTGTGGAACGGCTTGCCATGCCGTTTCCACCTGGCGCCTCAGTTGGACCAGCGTTCGTGCTGGACGTGCAGACCGCGTGAGACGACGCTTCATCCAGTCCCAAACATGCTCAATGGGGGACAGATCCGGAGATCTTGCTAGCCAGGGTAGTTGACTTACACCTTCTAGAGCACGTTGGGTGGCACGGGATACATGCGGACGTGCATTGTCCTGTTGGAACAGCAAGTTCCCTTGCCGGTCTAGGAATGGTAGAACAATGGGTGCGATGACGGTTTGGATGTACCGTGCACTATTCAGTGTCCCCTCGACGATCACCAGAGGTGTACGGCCAGTGTAGGAGATCGCTCCCCACACCATGATGCCGGGTGTTGGCCCTGTGAGCCTCGGTCGTATGCAGTCCTGATTGTGGCGCTCACCTGCACGGGGCCAAACACGCATACGACCATCATTGGTACCAAGGCAGAAACGACTCTCATCGCTGAAGACGACACGTCTCCATTAGTCCATCCATTCACGCCTGTCGCGACACCAGTGGAGGCGGGCTGCACGATGTTGGGGCGTGAGCGGAAGACGGCCTAACGGTGTGCGGGACCGTAGCCCAGCTTCATGGAGACGGTTGCGAATGGTCCTCGCCGATACCCCAGGAGCAACAGTGCCCCTAATTTGCTGGGAAGTGGCGGTGCGGTCCCCTACGGCACTGCGTAGGATCCTACGGTCTTGGCGTGCATCCGTGCGTCGCTGCGGTCCGGTCCCAGGTCGACGGGCACGTGCACCTTCCGCCGACCACTGGCGACAACATCGATGTACTGTGGAGACTTCACGCCCCACGTGTTGAGCAATTCGGCGGTACGTCCACCCGGCCTCCCGCATGCCCACTATACGCCCTCGCTCAAAGTCCGTTAACTGCACACACGGTTCACGTCCACGCTGTCGCGGCATGCTACCAGTGTTAAAGACTGTGATAGAGCTCCGTATGCCACGGTTCCTGGTGTGTCCGCTGTGGCGTGAGTGTGATCATTGCTTGTACAGCCCTCTCGCAGTGTCTGGAGCAAGTATGGTGGGTCTGACACACCGGTGTCAATGTGTTCTTTTTTCCATTTCCAGGAGTGTGTGAGGTAGCCAAGGAGGTGGAAACGTGGGTTCTAGTATGCCAAGACTGCTTGGTAGCTACAACAGGAAAACACAATTAATTAGCAGGAGCACAAAATAAGAAAGTATTTATTGCTTAACTTTGATGTAGTCCACGATCAGTTGGCTGACAATTATAGAAGACGCAACTAGACTAAGCGTCAGTAGAATGACATCATTTTACAAGTTACAAATCTTGCAGTGACGAATTAATCTCTCGTAATGAATTTGAAGACTAACTTGGGACGGAGCTACATAGGCTTGATGGCAGCAATGACTGTGCTGCAGACCGACTGTCAGCGGCGCTGGCTGGCCACTGAAGACGGCTAGGAACTGTAGACTGGCACGACTGCACGACTGCACTACTCTCCTGCTGCACATGAAGTGGCCCAGCGGCGACTCGCGGCGAGCACAAGTACTGCTACTGGCTCTGTACTCTTTGGCTAGCACAGCCGTTCTTCTGTTCCGTTTATCGAGAGAATCGCTTCCGGCGGATCGATCTCCCAGGCGGCGGTGTGGTCGTATGACTGACGACATCACAGTTTATGTTAATATACATGGTTGTTCCTGTACAAATTGATGATCAGTTTTATGTTCCATTTAAAGAAAATAAATATAGTTGGAAATTTTTAAGACCGCATTTATCTGTAGTCACACTCATCACACTCCTTTCCCGTCATCATTTTTTGATGAAAATTTAATAAATAAATTATATGAGTGGATAGCCACCCACGTACCATTTACGTCAGGGCCATTATAAGAGCGTGTCACATACCTTGTGCAGATTCGACACAAACCACTAGGGCGCGGTTTGCGTAATATAGTGATTCTAGTCCCTAACATGGATAAGGGTCAGTGAAGTGTCACACGGTAGCAAACACACCGCTAGCTTCCATGTTGGCGACCCTTGCCTTAGGTTTCGTACGCTGGGGATCACACTCACACAATTAAGTTACTTTCTCTGTCCCTCATCAATTAGCTGAAATGATTTTTTTAATTCGCCGTATATACAAGTTACCTTCGATGCCTCAAGATTTTTGTGGTTTCTGCATATCATTCATGATGATTTTTGTAAGTCAGTATTGTAAACAGCGTCATTAACTATATAAGATTTCTTTTTGGGTAAGTGTTATTTTTAGAAGGGAAAAGTTTCCTTGATTATTCTCTCGAGAAAAGAATGTAGATTGTTAGTTTCTTATTGGCTTGAATTAGCGTCGTCGTTGTAATGTCATTCACCTCTGAATGCTGACATGGAATAAGGAGAGGTTGTTAGGGGATGCGAATAGTACATATCCTAATTACATTATGGGGCAATATGACGGGCACACGGAGAACACGAGGCGGGCAGGTCAAGATGCCAGTGCTTTTCGCCTTTTTGAGATTGATCATAAACGGGGAACATTCTCTATTCAAGATAATGAGGATTCCGTTGAACCACAGCGTCGGGAACCTGTTGAAGCTATTTTAACAATCCAGAACCCGTTGCAGACAGATAACAGATCAGTCAGTCGGTAGCAGCATAATACAGTTTTCCGTAATTCCTTCACCGCAGAAGACGAAGTAAATGTTCCAGATTTCGAAACCAAAACAGCTGTTAAGATGAGTAACATATAAGTAAATATCTTAGGTGTTTCGAAGCAACTCAAATAATTTAAGAAAGGCAAGTCTTCCGGTCCAGACGGAATATCAATCTGGTTCCTTTCAGAGTATGCAGACACAGTAGCGCCTTTGTTACCAGTCATTTGAAGGGTTTATTTCAATAATGGTGCCAGTCCATTTTTGTTAATTTTGAGATACAGCGTCCTAAAGTTAAACGAGCGCTGAAAAATCTGCAGTTGAGATACCACAACTATTCAAGCATATGACTTCTTGCTAGAGATGAACCTATCTTTCTGTTTGTTTGGATCATTAATTTCAGAAGCAATAAAGGCAGAAAATAAGCCCTACATATACAACCGCTCACTCGACGAAAGGTCTGTTCCCAAAGACTGGAAAGTAGCGCAGGTCACACCAAGAAAGGAAATAGGTGTAACCCATTGAATTACAGACCCATATCACCGACCTCAATTTGCAGTAGGATTTTGGGGCATATACTGTATTCGAACATTATGAGTCACCTTGAATAAAATGACTTATTGATACATAGCCAACACGGATTCAGAAAATATCGTTCTTGTGCAACACAGTTAGCTCTTTATTCCATAGAGTAATGAGTGTTGTCGACATGGGATCTCAGATCGATTCCATATTCCTAGATTTCCGGAATGCTTTTGATACAGTTCCTCATAAGCGACTATTAATCAAATTGCGTGTATATGTTTTATCGTCTCTGTTGTGTGACTGGATTCGTGATTTCCTCTCAGAGAGGTCACAGTTCGTAGTGATGGTAAACAGAAGTGATATCTCGCGTTCCGCAAGGTAATGTCATAGGCCCTCTGCTGTTCCTGATTTACATAAATGACCTAGCTGATAATCTGCTGTCCCCTTACACTGTTTGCAGATGATGCTGTAATTTACCGTCTAGTAAAATCATCAGACAACCAATTACAATTACAAAATGACCTAGAGAGAATTTCTGTACGGTGCATAATGTGGCAATTGGACTAAACAAAGAAAAGTGCGAGGTCATTCACATGGGTACTAAAAGAAATCCGAAAAATTTTGGGTATACGATACTTTGCACAAATATAAGGACTAAATATCTAAGAATTACAATTACGAGCAAGTTAAATTGGAAAGACCACATAGATAATGTTGTGGGGAAGGCGAAACAAAGACTGTGCTTTGTTGGCAGAACACTTAGAAGATGCGACAAACCCACTAAAGAGTCAGCCTACATTACACTTGTCCGTCCTCTGCTGGAATATTGCTGCGCGGTGTGGGATCCTTACCAGGTAGGATTGACGGAGGACATCGAAAAAGTGCAAAGAAGGGCAGCTCGTTTCGTGTTATCGCGCAATAGGGGTGAGAGTGTCACTGATATTATACGCGAGTTGGGGTGGCACTCACTGAAACGAAGGCGGTTTTCATTGCGGCGAAATCTATTTACGAAATTTCAATCACAAACTTTCTCTTCCGAATGCGAAAGGGAGAAATGATCATCATAATAAAATAAGAGAAATCAGAACTCGAACGGAGAGATTTAGGTGTTCCTTTTTCCCACGCGCCGTTGGAGAGTGGAATGGTAGAGAAGTAGTATGAAAATGGTTCGATGAACCCTCTGCCAGGCACTTAAGTGTGAATTGCCGAGTAACCATGTAGATGTAGATGCAGATGTAGATAGCGCCCGAGAATCCAGAGTTGCATCCCCTGTTGCCGGTGTGCCGTATGAACTATCGCAGGATGCAATGTTAGCTCTTCTGAGAGAGATGGAAAGAAAAAGAGAGGAAATAGATAAAAGAAGGGAGGAAGCAGAAAGAAAGAGTGAAGAGAAAACCGAAGAATTTCGTAAGCAAATTCTCGAGGCGGTGAAGAAGGGAATGAAGCAGAAAAGAGGAGGGAGGAGGCTGAAAAGGCACGACATACAGATTTTGTAGAAGTTTCGAAGCGAATGTCCACTGAAATTAGTGCACTCGTGAAAAAGGTATTGAAAATAGCAAAAACGTGTGCAGAAGTAAAACAAACAGCAATGGGCGCAGAAAGAGACACACATTTAGCTAAATCAGAAGCAGTAGGAGCCAAGAAGATAGACGGGAGAGCTAAGCACGCAAATAAAACAGCGAATCAGAACACAAAGACCTTCAACAGTCGATTAAGAGGAGGTGAGTTCGTTGTCATACGCATCTCGAATAAAGTCACAAAAATAGGTGGTCCAGTGTCTCTGTTTGAACGTGTTCAAAACACGCACTGTAAGGGAAGATGTACAGGAGCCTGTAAGGTTATGTGGGTCACCGTTGCTTCAGTCTTTACCGATGGGTTCCGGTTTAAGTGGCGGCCCACACAATTCTAACATAGACGCGATCAATGTTCACTCGGAGATTCATTCCGGACGGACGCGAGAAGCAACATCGGACACTCTTAGCAGTATTTCGGGATCCGTGCGATGGTTGCCGTAAACATGATTTAGCACTTCATGTCTAACCTGTGCAGATATAGGAGTCGATGAGATGTTCAAGCCAGAACGGAGTACCCGCATTGGACCACATACATTATCTGTCCGTTCTGAGATTCCAGAACTTCATGGAGTACGGATTACTTTACGTCCCAGTATTTGGTTGAGACAATTTAGAACGTCAATCTCGTTTTCGTGGCCACTAAATGTGAAGCTGTATTTTATTTATGCTCATATGGAGGGTCTCGTTGCAGAAAAAACAAGAGAAGTTAAAGGTGCAGTTACTTCTGCGGCTGTAGAGACGCGTTTCTCGCCACATACTGGTCACGACAAAGGCAGGACCGCATTAAGCAAGAAATCATCTTGTGGCCTAATGTAGGAGCATCCCGATACAAAAGCCCTCTCAAAATTTTCGACGAACTACTTACAGAACAATCAGTTCTTTGACTTCCCAAGTAGCACACCTGAGATCTCGGTTTTGTCCCCCCCCCCCCCCCCCCCCACTACCAATAATCATTAGTTGGAGGATACTTTCTCTCTGCTCTCTGAAAATGTGGGACTTATGTTTGACAAAAAAAAGTGCAGGGAACAGAAAACAGAAGAAGGGCACAATTAGGGTTATAGACCAATTCAATCGCCTACAACAGTGAAGTGACAATCATAACTCACGCCACATGTCAAATCGTATCTAGGGCAGAAATTCCGTCATTTGTTGTTTTCATTTCTTGTTAGTATTAAGATTGATCAACTCGGTCCATGTTAGTCTGTAGAATATCTTTGCTTTTTTTTGTATTTTTTGTGTTTTCCTCTAGGTCTCATTTCGTCTGCTTTGTGTGATTGACAGTTGTGCGTCAAGCACAGTCCCTGGAAATAGTCGTTCATATCTCAGAGTAGGTTATGAAAGTCACTCTTTTCTGTTGTGTGCAAATATCGGGACGTGTTCATTATCTGTCCCGTAGGGGTCCACACCGTTCCGTTTCCTGTGTGCTTTCGTGTTTATAGTCGAATTGTCTTTGGCTTAGTCAGAAGTTTTGGTTCAGTCCTAGGGCGCATTCTGTGTGAGAGTGCAAATGGATGAGATATTAGAGCACCTTAGGTGGTGTATCGCCCTTCTTGTTTTGTTTCAGATAAATAGGGCCGCGCATTAGTGCATAAGTCCGCCCCTGGAATAATTTGCTTAGGATGCTAAGGTGGTCAGAATGTCCAGCCTTAAACAAGTGTGCAGGGTCATCGGAAGTTTCGTAGGATAGGAGCGTGAGGTCTCTCTTGCTCTGGTAGCGCCAAGGTCCATATTCGTATACCACCCTCGCCATGGCTGAGAAGGTCACCCCGTCGTTTTGCGACTGTCATGATTTCACAACCCCCTTGCGCCCGTGAACAATTTATAGTGACCGATAGTGACGTGTTCGTTGTACAAGTTCCCCATACTGATAGCAGAACTGTGACTCTATTTTTCACACCGCTTTTACTAGCTTGTTCGTTTCGCAAATTTCGTGTGCACTGGGTCTATAATAGGATCTAGCAGGTCTTAGTGACTAACAATATCTTATGAGTTTCACAGAAATCAAATCATCCTGATCGGCAGCAACAGATCAAAGTTGGATCACAACCAAACGAGAGATACGCCATCTGAATACGCCATCTTACGAGGGAGTTTCCACCGTGCGGCAGCACAGTGGAAACAGCAGGCTGCTCTGTGACATGGAATGAGAACTATACAGTATCACTCCTCTTTTGTCATTTGCTTTCAGCTTGTGTACACCAGTCAAATACACACACTTATTTATAATTTCGGTCACGTCGATGAAACTGTCGGCCAATATCCATTGTGTTTTTCTTTACCATACTTTATTTGCGAGACATGTTGCAAGTACGAGGAAAGTAAGGAACGATCGGTGGCGAAATTGAAACCACAGTGAAAATCAAATGAAGTTTTGCACAGATGTATTGGGCTGTGACTCTAGTATGCCCGTCTATCGCGTGACGTCGTTATTTTTAGATCTGAGCTCACAGGGAGCACATAAAGGTATCTAGAACAGTTGTGTCTCCCGCCAAGTACGAGGGCCTGGTGAGAAATTTCACCCTAAGCTAGGCAGCCAACATTACATAACTGTCATGCATTTTCTTCTTCGAGACAATCCTCAGCCGCATTCTGCAGGGACAATGAAGATGCTCCTGCATCGTTTCCAATTGGAAATGTTTGGTTACCCACAATACAGCCTGTAATTCTCTTCCTCTGAGTTTCGTCTCTGCTCACATGAACCGCAAGACAACAAGCTGTAGAAGCTGGCGGGAAGCACTGGCGGCTGCCTTCTATAACGAGGGTATTGGAAAGTTAGTGCAACGCTACGACAAACGTCTAAGTCGGATCGGTGACTATGGAGATAAGTAGCTGGAAGTTGTAGCTAACTGTTGAAAATAAAACAGTTTTGATTTTCATTGTGGTTTCCATTTTGCGACCTATTGTTCCTTACTTTCCGAATAGCTCTCGTATGTCTGCCGGTGTTGTCCTCACGGAACGGAAACGAAGAATAAAGCTAGAAGAGGCCTAGGCCTGACACACACACAAAAAGGGAATGGGGGAATTGTTCATAACCTGCTCATGAGATATAAATACATATAAACAAAAAATTACTTACTTATTAGTTGCACTAGGATAATTACAAGAGCATGGTTTATTAAATTACTCTGCATGGCGATTTGTTGTGCATTGTAATTCATAAGGGCAGTTTCTGAAGTAGGTGGTGACACATGGATTTCTGATTTCGGTAATGATAAGCACTCTTTCAAGTTGGGGATTGATGCACTAGTTACGGCACAACTAGGATTAATCTGCATATCATGTCCATAGATAGATGTCTATGAGTATAGAAGTTAGGTTATCCTCATCTCATTTTAATTAGTCGGTTCCTTTCTGCATCCCACAAGAGTTAGAGATACTGAGCTGCGTAGTATTTGTGGTTCTTAGCTTTCATGAACATGTGAATCACTACAGTGGTGTCCAAAATTAAAACAACAAAGCGCAACTTCCCCGTCCTAATTCAGGATATAGTCATACAAACTGTCGACAAGATGTCGGTACGATCGTGTTCTGCACGGAAGATGCATTCTCGTCAACTGACAACCATGCTAACGATAACGACAGGGCATATATGAAACGAGGTGATGTTTGTACAATCGCTGTGTACATAGTCACAGACGGTGCAGTATGGCACAGAGAAGATGCCTACCAGACTGTCTGCGGTCGATAGAAAGAAATGAAGCAGGACAGTCGCAAACTGACGATGCCCAATGGCTCTGTATGAATCGTTCTGTTGTTTCTCGTACGTGGTGATAGTTTATAGACACCGAATACCATGTGGGGCTTCAGAAGAGTGGACCACTATTTGGATGTAGGGGCACGACGGTACCGCCTTAGTACTGAACGGCAACTGGCATATGATCTCACAGCATCCACTGGACGTGTTGTATCGAGGCAAATAGTGTGCAGCAGGCTTCTGTAGAGTGGCCTTTATTGTCAGAGAGTAAATGGCGTGTTGAAGGTTTCTGTAGAGATGCCTTTATTGTCTGGGACCTACTGTATGTCTGCCCCTGACGTGTCTTTACAGAAGGGAACCTGTAGAATGGTGTCATCAACATTCCACCTGGCCGGTCGAACAGTGGGCCAATGTTGTTTTCACAGATGAGTTCCGATTTAGTCTGGAGAGTGATTCCCGATGGTTTCGCATCTGGAGCGAATGTGTTACACGATTTCTGGATCCAAACACTATGGAAAGAGACCGATATCGAGGAGGATCTCTTACGGTGTGGGCAGGGATTATGATTACCAATCGAACACTTCTTCATGAAATTGTGTGGGTGAATCGGCAACGTTTAACTGCTGTCAGGTATCGTGACGAGATCTTGGGACCTCATCTGCAGTTGTTGTGAGGTGCTGTGGACCCAGACTTTGTTTGTCAGGCTTGTATTGCTGCCGCAGGTGTTCACACCCCATACTGAGCACATAAACCAGTTGCTGGAATTTGTGTGCAAACCCGTTAAGTTGGAAAAACGAAGAACGTTTTAGTCTACCCTTATGCATATTGCAGTTGTTTATGTTCTGTATTATTTATATTGTTTCTACTTTACTACTGAGCCGTGGCGGGACCGGCACCAGTAGTATCTCTGACATGAGTGCGATCGATTTCTTAGTGCAGAGGTTTGTCTTTGGACTTCGGCCGGCTCGAGATATAAGGGAGTACTGAGACACACAACGCTTTGAGAACGGGTCGCGGCGGTGCGCGAGTCGGCGATTGGGTGGCGAGCAGAAGCGAAGACGGCGTGCCTGAGGCTGCTGGAGTCGGTGGGAGTTGGCCGGCGCTGTGCATTCTCGGACAACCTTGTGAGCTGCGGATGTGCCCGCTTCTTTGGAGGGACGCTCTGTTATGGTCTTGCGAAGTGATGGTCTGACATCTTCGAAAAATCGCCCCAGCATCAAGACATCCAGTTAAGTACGCTAACTACTAAGAGGGCGTAGTTAACTGCGATTGTGATCGCTTTTGGTACAGTAAGACGTTACAAGAACTGTGATATTACGTTTGCTCGATTTCATTTGAGGCCTCCTACTAAGCGTGTGCTCTGCCTCCGAGCGCCGGCGAGAGTGGCCGAGCGGTTCTAGACGCTACAGCCTGGAACCGCGCGCGCGACCTCTACGGTCGCAGGTTCGAATCCTGCCTCGGGCATAGGTTTGTGTGATGTCCTTAGGTTAGATACGTTTAAGTTGTTCTAAGTTGATGACCTCAGAAGTTAAATCCCATAGCGCTCAGTGCCATTTGAACCATTTTCTGCTTCCGCATAGTATCGATGTATTTGCAGATGTGTGTCATTAACTTCTAGTGGGTGTCGGTTCTCGTGAGCCAGTTAATTTCCCATTCTTAGTGTTTGTTTATCAAGTACTGCTTCACTTAAAGGAAGCATTTGCGAGTGAAATTAGTTGCTGTTTAGCCTCGATTTTATAGAGTTAGTTTACTGATCAATCTTAAATGTTAAAGTTAAGAAAAGTTTTTGTGCCTCCTGTTGTCGGGTATGGTCTGTGTTTCAGTGAGCTGAGGCAGTGAGAAATAAAAGAACAGGGCTTCCCTTTAGATTACAAGTTTGGCTTACAGACGGTGGACTTCGACTGAGCTCGTGTGTTCCTTTTCGGTAGCGTTTGCTTGGTTCACATTTTGGTGGTCTACTCGACATGGGGTTGCAAACAGAGCGACGTCTTGTTCGAAGTTATGTATCTGTCGGTTTCACCGTTCGTGGTTAAACTTCGGCCTTACAAGCTTCTGTTTCTACACATTTATAATCGTACAAAGTTGTAACTTTCTATGCCCTAAAAGTCTATCTTACAATTCAATGGGCATTTGAAAAATTTCGTGGTTCTCTCTGCAAGATTGCCCAAATTACGTTTAATAAATATGTTTTAAGTATTCATGTTAAAGCTGAGGCTGTGTGTTAACTGTTATTTTACATGTAATTTTAAAGTTTGGAATGGAAAGGGTCTTAAATAATGCGTCTTAACTAGAGCTGTTTTGTTAAAGTTATGGTTAAATTCAGCCTTAGTGGCTTTTGTCAATTTTGGTGTGAGATTGTGAGCTGATTATTTGTTAACTTGCTTATGATTTTATGTAATGAATGTGTTTTAAATAATCTTGCCCGGGTGACACCTGTCGTATTTTATGTGAGATTGTTTTGGATAGTTAATAAACTCACTGGAATTGAAATGTTCACTTTATTAGGTCAGCCCTTCCACTCCATTTAGATTTAAAGGTTAAACAAAACAGGTGTTAAGTAAAATCGTTCCAACTATTACCTATTTATATTGTTTTGTGGCAAAATAAACGCAGCCCAGCAAAAGTTCCGTTTGTTGGTTTAATTTTGGACACCAGTGTATGTTCAATAATGTTTTAACATACTTGTAAGGCTTGTGGACAATGCACTAAAAATAGAATGCAACAGTGTTTTACAGTGATCCACAGTGGAGTTCGAGAAGGGACATCGTGCACCCCGATACCTGAATGTTCACCATTGAGTTGAGCTGGAGGGAGAGAATAGATGAGCGGGCGACTGATGTGCAGCGCGAGGCCAGAGGCATTCCCCGGACGACCAAGGTGACATAATTTCTGACCACAGCAACTTTCGCTGTCGATGAGGAGGCGTAGCAGACGCACGTGCGAGGCCCATTCACAGATATGAATCGTGACAGACATGACGATGCCGTGGCCCACCATGGGAGTCTGGCACGCACCAGCGCTACAGGACTCTACATCTACATCTACATCTACATCTACATCCACACTCCGCAAGCCACCTGACGGTGTGTGGCGGAGGGTACTTTGAGTACCTCAATCGGTTCTCCCTTCTATTCCATTCTCGTGTTGTTCGTGGAAAGAAGGATTGTCGCTATGCCTCTGTGTGGGCTCTAATCTCTCTGATTTTATCCTCATGGTCTCTTCGCGATATATACGTAGGAGGGAGAAATATACTGCTTGACTCCTCGGTGAAGGTATGTTGTCGAAACTTCAACAAAAGCACGTACCGAGCTACTGAGCGTCTCTACTGCAGAGTCTTCCACTGGAGTTTATCGATCATCTCCGTAACACTTTCGCGATTACTAAATGATCCTGTAACGATGCGCGCTGCTCTCCGTTGGATCTTCTCTATATCTTCTATCAAACCTATCTGGTACGGATCCTACACCGGTGAGCAGTATTCAAGCAGAGGGCGAACAAGTGCACTGTAACCTACTTCCTTTGTTTTCGAATTGCATTTCCTTAGGATGCTTTCAATGAATCTCAGTCTGGCATCTGCTTTACCGACGATCCACTTTATATGATTATTCCATTTTAAATCACTCCTAATGCGTACTCCCAGATAATTTATGGAATTAACTGCTTCCAGTTGCTGACTGCTATATTGTCGCTAAATGATAAAGGATCTTTCTTTCTATGTATTCGCAGCAGATTACACTTGTCTACATTAAGATTCAATTGCCATTTCCTGCACCATGCATCAATTCGTTGCAGATCCTCCTACATTTCAATAAAATTTTTCATTAATACAACCTCTCGTCATACTACAGCATCATCCGAAAAAAGCCTCAGTTATCCACAAGGCCATTTATGTGTATTGTGAATAGCAACGGTCCTATGACACTCCCCTGCGGCACACCTGAAATCACTCTTACTTCGGAAGACTTCTCTCCATTGAGAATGACATGCCGCGTTCTGTTATCTAGGAACTCTTCAATACAATCACACAATTGGTCTGATAGTCCATATGCTCTTACTTTGTTCATTAAACGACTGTGGGGAACTGTGTCAAACGCCTTGCGGAAGTCAAGAAACCCGGCATCTACCTGGGAACCCGTCCCTACGGCCCTCTGAGTCTCGTGGACGAATAACGCGAGCTGGATTTTACACGATCGTCTTTTTGGAAACCCATGTTGATTCCTACAGAGTAGATTTCTAGTCTCCAGGAAAGTCATTATACTCGAACATAATACGTGTTCCAAAATTCTACAACTGATCGACGTTAGAGATATAGGTCTATAGTTCTGCACATCTGTTCGACGTCCCTTCTTGAAAACTGGGATGACCTGTGCCCTTTTCCAATCCTTTGGGACGCTACGCTCTTCTAGAGACCTACGGTACACTGCTGCAAGAAGGGGGGCAAGTTCATTCGCGTACTCTGTGTAAAATCAAACTGGTATCCCATCAGGTCCAGCGACCTTTCCTCTTTTGAGTGATTTCAATTGTTTTTCTATCCCGCTGTCGATATCTACCATTTTGTCATCTGTGCGACAATCTAGAGAAGGAACTACAGTGCAGTCTTCCTCTGTGAAACAGCTCTGGAAAAAGACATTTAGTATTTCGGCCTTTAGTCTGTCATCCTCTGTTTCAGTACCATTTTGGTCACAGAGTGTCTGGACATTTTATTCTGATCCACCTACCCCTTTGACATAAGACCTCCTCAGGGGAAGGCGGACGAGAAGGGTGGACGTGACACACCCAGGTGTGAGCTGCCTGTTGTAGATGACGCGTCTCATCCAACTGCCTGATGGCAGGGCACGAGGCACAAACCACCCACCTGTTCCCTGGCAGCTCAGAAATGTGGACTGAAGCAATGAACGCCCTTACAGTGGAGCCGACCAAAGTACACCTCGCCACCAAATTCGTGCACGTGGCTCATAGTGGCTCATAGTGGTGCAATGTGGTGCAGATGTCAGTAGTGAGTGCAGTAGTGGGCCACCGTTCAACACTGCAACGCCATCAAATATCTGTCTAATGGTCACCTGACGAGAGTCTGGGTGGTTGACAGCTGCATCACTCCTAGTGCTCTCAGGTGGGTGCGATACATGTACCTGCATGTCATCTCCAATCTCCTCTTCTGCTCTCCCCACACCCTCATCACAATCCCACCCACCTTTTACCTGAACAAACCACACTACACTCAAGGTACTACATGTGACCGTTGTCTTGTGTTGAGGTACGCATATGGAACTTTCTTTACATTGGAGTCTTTATGGCAGTCATTTTAATTGGTGCAACGACTAAAACACAGTCAAGTTTCAACTGATATGCATTTGTACACACTTGTGCCAACTCTAATGCCCAATTTTATCGTATCATGTTTTCTAGTTTGTCTTTCACTAATCAACTCAGCAATTTCTGATTCCAAAAAGACACTCGTTGTATGCATTTTGTCTAATTTTTATATATAGTTCATATGTTTATAAGGCATACGTGCAAGGGATATACTGAATCCACTACTATATGCTGATAATCACTTCGGTTACTTCGATAGGTAAATACAATTCTACAGTTATTTTTTAGCTCATTAATACTAGTAATTTCTTTTTAATTACAGTTTATACATTATTTAATGATAACTGCATTTTGGCCTTTTTCGCCTTGTGTACTTGGCATTATTTTATTCATACGAGGTTTGGAACTCAAATAGTGGCAACTATTTATTCACAACAGATACAAAAGAGTTATTATTTTCATCATGGCAGCAACTCCAGCAAGCGTTACGAAATTGTCTCGAACGAAAAACGGCCCACAGTTGCACTACGTATGTTTATTCTAAACCTTGACCATGGTTACAGCTATAATGATACAGCCTTCATCAGAAGTCCTAAAAGGTGATCAAACTAACATCTTGACCAGTAATACAGTTTATACATAAACTTCTAAAACCACGTATGTGATAACATATTACTTAGATAAGCTTTTAAAGATGAAAACTGTCTTAGCCCAGGGGCTGCTTCAAGATTAATACAATAAAATAACTTCAACAGACATAAGCCTGTTTGGATCATAAGTAAAACTACAAATGACACCGTATGTCCTCCGCCACTACATCTGTTATATTAGGCGCACGGTCGTCGAGTGGATATGGTGGCGCAAATTTTATTGATCTTGACGCAGCTGCTGGGCTAAGACATTTTTCATTCTTGAAAGCTTATGTAAGTAATATGTTATCACATACGTGATTTTAGAATTTTATGTATAGATTGTATTACTGGTCTAGATGTTAGTTTGATCACTTTTTAGGACTTCTGAAGAAGGCTATATTATTATTACTGAAACCATGCTCAAAGTTTAGAATAAACATAGTAAGTGTAACTGTGAGCTGTTTTTCATCCGAGAGAAAAGAGTTACATGTTTGCACCTGTTATTGTCCTGCAAAGTAGTCACCAGCGTTGTTTAGAACGCGTTGTCAGCAATGTGGAAGGCTTAGTATACCGTTAGCAGAGCCTGTTCTGTTGATGGTACGAATGGAGCGGTCTGCTGCCTGTCAAATCTCTGGAACAGTTCTGAAGCGAATGCCACGAAGTGGTTCCTTCATCTTCGGAATCAAATCAAAGTCACAAGGACTTAAGTCCGGGGAGAATGGTGGATGGTACAGTACGTCGCAGGTGATGCTTCGAAAACAAACAGTAATACTGTGCATTGACGGTCTGCCGTGGAGGAACGTAATGCGTTAGGATAACACCATCACAGTCGTGCACAATAATCACCATAACTTTCACCATACTGGGGCTCTGACACACATTCGACATTCGCAGCGACTCATAATGACGCCATTCGTTGGATTGGCGTTTCAGTTTTGGCTCGTACGATGTGGCCCATGTCTCATCCAGTGTTACGATACGGCGTAAGAAAACCTCTCCTTCCCGCTCATAGCGCTCCAAGTGCGTCTGAGCAGCGTCGTAACGCATCCATTACTGCATCCGTCAAGTCATGCGGAACCTATCGTGATGCAATTTTTTGCATGTCTAGGCGTTCCTTCAGGATGCTAAGCACAGTCGTATGCGCTAATCCGGTTTCGTGGGCGAGCTCACGAATCGTATGGCGTCGATCACTGTCCACGAACGCGGCAACAGCATGCACTTCTTCTTCAAAGGCGCTAGGACGACCTGCCCAATAGATGTCTACCACAGTTTGCCGACCTTCCTTGAAAGCTTTTACCCTACGTGCCAGAGATCTGTACGGCAATGCCGATTCCCCGTACGCCTCTCGAAGAAATTGATGACACTGTCGTGCTGTACGACCTCTGGCAAATTCAATCTTGATCCAACTCCGTTGTTCCTATTTCGAAAACATAGTGACACCGTTACGTTAGACCGCTCGCTCACAAGTGACTGTGTTTCCCTCTATTGGTACGGACGAGTCCATTTGCTCGGAGGTAAGGTAGGTATGTCAACAACGTGCGCTACCAGCGACAATAGTAGATTACATTGCATAGTGTCTCCGCCCAGTTTTGCCACTATTTAAGCTCCAACCTACGTAGAATGTTTAAACGTGTTATCGTTGTTCATATTTTGTTTGAAATACACTCATATTGAATGTTTTTGTCTATAAGATCACCTTCTCTCTTGGTATTAAGTGATTTTTGGATATCGACTCTATCATACAAGACATACATTTTTGAGATAATCTACGTGACTATTAACTTTGAGCTAGGTTCCTTTCCATCATTATGCATTCTGTTATGTTACATTGTTCTACGTTGATTTGTATATCTGGGTTTTGACTCTTTCTTCATACATTTTTTTCGACAGGATGAACGTGATTCGACGTTAGGTCAACTCTAATTGATTGTACACTAAACATTTGTTGTGGTTGTGGGACTAAAGGGACCAGACTACTACGGTCATTGGCCAAACATTTGTTGTTCTGGGACACATGTTTGTGTGTAGTACTTTCATTAGTTGGAGATGCAAGAAGACTGTGTGTTGGTTTCCATTTTTTTTTCTTTGTGGACGTCTGTGGTTTTTCTTGCTGGCACAGGTGGACGTTTTGATTATTGTAATTTGTTATTTGTGTGCATTAATTGTAAGGAACTTGCTCCAGTCTGACACACTCACTTCAACTATCTTGGGCAGCAGCTAGGTGCCTGGTTCTCTAAATGTGTGTGATAAACTGAGTGAATTAGAATGGTGTCCCAGGGGATGTCTGCACGTTGTCTGTCTTAATTGTCATGAATGGACAGAGGGTTGGCAATTCTTAAGCTCTGTCTCTTTATTGAACCCTTTGTATCTTCGAGCAAGTTCTGAAACGTTCGAGTTAGGTGTGACTTCGTTCTTAGTGTTATGCCACAGTATTTCCATTTCTGAAGTGAATTACACACGTGGCGGGATAATGCAAGACCGCAGGCCCTCTGGCCTGTTGATATACATATTAAGGGCCACTGAACCAGCCTACGAGGGGCATTTGAAAAGTCCGTTCAAAGTCCGAGAGATGACACCACCGGCGCGTATAGAGGTCATGTTTAGTTATCATCTTTGGAAAGAACGCACACCAGGTTTCTGCCATATTGGTCTATTTATTGGTGTTTGGCACCCGTGTGAACCAAGGAAGTCGAGTGATTGTCAAAAACCGGACGAAAAGGAACTTAGTGTGGTGATTAAACGTTACTTTATTAAAGGCAAAACGCCTAAAGAGACTAAAGACAAGCTTGATAAACATTACGGTGACTCTGCACCTTCAATTAGAATAGTTTATAAGTGGTTTCAAAATTTTCGGAGTGGCCATATGGGCACAAGCGATGCTGAACTTTCTGGACGCCCTGTGGAGGTTACAACTCGAGAAATCATTGATAAAATCCATGATATGGTGATGGATGACAGAAGAGTTAAGGTGCGTGAGATTGCTAGTGCTATGGGCATCTCGAATGAACGGGTACGTAATATTTTACATGAACATTTGGACATGAGAAAGCTATCCGCAAGATGGGTTCTTCAATTGCTGACGCTTGACCAAGAACGGAATCGTGTGAAGTGTTGCAAGGATGGTTTGCAGCTGTTCAGGAAGAATCAGCAGGACTTTAAACATCGTTTCGTCACTGTGGATGAAACATGGATACATTGCTATCTATCCTCCTGGACCTAACAACAATCTAAACAATGAGTTACCAAGGGAGAATCTGCACAAAAAAAGGCAAAGACCATTCTTTCGGCCAGAAAGGTTTTGACAACCGTCTTTTGTGATTTGCAAGGGATTCTCCTCATAGACTATATGGAAAAGGGTAAAACTACTACAGGTGCATATTATTCATCGTTATTGGACCGTTTTAAAACCGAGCTGCAATAAAAACGCCGGCAATTGGACAGCAAAAAAGTCCTTTTCCATCACGAAAATGCACCAGCACACACCTCAGGATTGTGGTCGCAAAATTAATAGAAATAGGATTCCATCTCGTTTCACATCCCCCTATTCTCCAGACTTGGCTCCCTCGGACTACTTTTTGTCCCCCAATTTGAAGAATTGGCTGGTGGGACAAAGATTTTATTCAAACGTGTAGGAGATTCCAGCAACTAATAGCTATTTTGCAGACTTGGACACTTCCTATTATTTGGAAGGGATCAACAAATTAGAACAGCGTTGGACGAAGTCTAAAAGGAGACTAGTTCTAAGAATAAAAAAGGTCTACTCCAAACACGTAAGTAGTTTTTATTTCTGCTCGGACTTTCCAAACGCTCCTCGTCTCTTGCATTTCTAAAATCTGATATTGCATAGATGCGAGTTAATGTCAGTTCGCTACTGTATTGCACTGTCGTGAAAAGTAGGTAATCGGATGTTATGTGTCGGTATGCACACGATCGGCACTAGGTTGCATGCATATTATAATTCTGTTCATTTCACGTTGGAGACGAGATGGGACGTTTGTGCTGCGAGGGGGTCAACTGCTCATAACAGCAGCGTGTGGTCAGAAGATGGGGGAGAGATCTGGTCACTGGTAACTGCGGCCGGAGACCTGATTCACGTGTGGCTGGCGGCTTTCTCTTTTGATGTCGGGCCACAGGGCTAGAGCGACGGACGCTCCCTATTTTTACAATAACAGGGCAGTTTTCTCGCAAATGCCTCTTGTTTTTGGCAGGTATGTGTCAACTCGACATCATGGCTGTGCTGTTGTTGACACTTTGGAGAAACAATCACCGAAGGAAGGAAAGAAGTAAGGAAGATTGAGTTTAACATCCTGTCAACATCGAGGTCATTAGAGGTGGAGCACAAGCTCGTATGATGGGAAAGGAAATCGGCCGTGGCATTTGTAAGGAACCATCCCAGCGTTCGCGTTGATCGATTTAAGAAAATCACGGGAAACCTAAATCTGGATAGCTGGATGTGGGTGACTCCCAAATGCGAGTCCAGTGTGTGAACCACTGGATAAACAGATCGAATCGCAAATTGTCTAAAGTGTCTCCTGCCGTACCTCCGTAGAGGGTTGTTAAAAATCGGAGGCTAGCTTCGTCAATAGCTTCAGCTTGAGTGTCATGCTCTGAGAAAGGTTTGATATCTTCCAGAAGACATTTATTTTTGACCAGTGATTGACCACCTTCTTTTTGTCCTGACCGAAGAGTGTTGAAGTTGTGTCACATCTACTTATGGCGTGGAGAAATGTGAGTGGCCTTCTGATGTTGTTTGCCAGATTGAAACTGCTGGAACCAAATACTTTTGATGAGGTCTTTCCTCTTCCAGGTTTTAAGAAATATATATTTGCCGATGGTGTGGCTAGGGCATTGAGCATGGTGAGAATGTCCGTATCCTCACAAACAACCACAACCTTCTGATATTCCTGTGTTACCTAAAGCGCTGTGGCAACAATTAAGTGGTCTGCGTCTTCATTAGCTTGCGTCATTGAGAAGTCTTCAAGCCTTGAAATAAGCAAGCTAATGAGACGTGCTTCATTTCTGTCATTGGAAAGGAATTGCTCCTGAGTCATAGTCACCAACATGAACTCGGTAAAGATGACCTCAGGAGTAGTGTGTCTTGTGCTTCGGCGGAGGTGCCCAGCATATTTGATGCTCTTGATGGGCAGGTCTTCTGGGTAGCCATCGAACACCACACCAAGTGGTGCATTTTAAATTAAAATCAGAGGCGACCTGTATAAATATATTTGCCTCCAAATTTGGTCAAATGTAGGGTTCTGAATTTTTAACGGTTACTTTCTCGACGATTACCTTAGCACTTACAAAAGATGCACTTCTGTCAATATTACACTGGCTTGCCAGGCGGAACATACACACAAAGGCAGAATAACAAGGTGCAGAAAGGCTTTGTCGTTTAATAAGGGATTGCCCAAGTTGACCTTAAATTCCTTGTCACGGAATTTACCCCTGACTTTGAACAGTTTTTTTAATTTTTTTCTGTCTTTACTCATGATAATGTTATTTTTGAGTTCTCTGCATAAAACTTATCTGGAGACCTAGATTTGTAAATGTGAAGTACCTTACATGCATAGGAATGAAAGTACAACTTAGCCGTACAGAAACGGGTGGTCAATTTCACTTTTGGTCTCATCAAATGCAGAATTTATTCCTCTATATCGTTTGTATGATCCACTTTATTGATAGATGGATTAGTTTGAACGAAAAGACAGGTTAAAACTAAAATTCTTCACGAGCATGTAAAATTGGTCCAATTTTGAAGAGCACTAGAATGGAAACGGGTGGTCCAAAAAATATGCGGATGGTCTCATTCAGTGCAGAATTTCATGGCCTACAATTTTTAATTCAATTATGTTTTCTATATTGTGCGTCATTTACGAGATATAATCAGAAAACCGAAAACATACCCCTTTTTGGGGTACATTTTTGCCCCCCACCGGTTTTCCACAACTCTGCCGCGGGGGAAAACCTAGGATAGTCGTGTTGGGCCACAAGTGAAGCCTTTAAAACTCTAAAACCTTTTGTAGCAATTATTTCCGATTTGTCTAATTTTTAGGTTTAACCCTAGTGGACTAAAATGGTTATCAGGCTCCACAGGATACCTGACAGAACAGCGCCACACATAGCATCCCAACTGACATATTCCGTTGGCGCCCGTCGACAGATAGCTTTCCACACAATGTCCTGGTGGAGGTTGGAGGTTGCTCAACTGTTACGTCAGAACACTTCTTCAGTTACCGCTGGGAACTATCACGAAGGAATGGTGTTGGCGCCTAAGTTGACGGAGTCGGGTGGAGGGAGTGTAGACGAGTTGGTTCGAAGGTCACAACTGGTGAAAGCTTCGTTTATCGGCGACGATTGGCCAAGTTCTTGCACAGCGGGGCGGTCGTTCTCTGGGCGTAGGGTGGATGATATGTTGAGGTTGTTGGTTCCTGACCGCCACAGAAGTCGGCTGCTTACTTTGCCGTCCTTCCCGCAAAGCAATTTCATTCGCAGTTTCAGTTGCCCGATATCCGGAAAAACACTTCTTTCGTTTTTTTCGCGCTAGTGACTCTATTTGTCTCGAGGTCGGAGCCCATCTGCATGCAGCGGTACCGACCACGAGCAGCAGCTGTTATCAGCACTCCACCTTTCGTGTCGTACTGTCGATAATACACGCAGCCCTCGCCTATAGGGTGTCAACTGGTTTTTCAGCCGCCCAAATTTCGAACTGAGGTTTCTAAGCGGTGGCATCCGTGCAAACACTTTGTCTCCTTAGGTGATATACACTACTGGCCATTAAAATTGCTACACCATGAAGATGACGTGCTATAGACGCGAAATTTGACTGGCAGGAAGAAGATGCTGTGATATGCAAATGATCAGCTTTTCAGAACATTCACACAAGGTTGGCGACACCTACAAAGTGCTGAAATGAGGAAAGTTTCCAACCGATTTCTCATACAAAAACAGCAGTTGACCGGCGTTGCCTGGTGAAACGTTGTTGTGGTGCCTCGTTTAAGGAGGAGAAATGCGTATCATCACGTTTCCGACTTTGATAAAGGTCGGATTGTAGCCTATCGCGATTGCGGTTTATCGTATCGCGACATTGCTGCTCGCGTTGGTCGAGATCCAATAACTGTTAGCAGAATATGGAATCGGTGGGTTCAGCAGGGTAATACGGAACGCCGTGCTGGATCCCAACGACCTCGTATCACTGGCAGTCGAGATGACAGGCATCTTATTCGCATGGCTGTAATGGATCGTGCAGCCACGTCTCGATCACTGAGAAAACAGGTGGGGACGTTTGCAAGACAACAACCATCTACACGAACAGTTCGACTACGTTTGCAGCAGCATGGACCATCAGCTCGGAGACCATGGCTGCGGTTACACTTGACGCTGCATCACAGACAGGAGCGCCTGCGATGGTGTACTCAAAGATGAACCTGGGTGCACGAATGGAAAAATGTCATTTTTCGGATGAATCCAGGTTCTGTTTACAACATCACGATGGTCGCATCCGTGTTTGGCGGCATTGCGGTGAACGCACATTGGAAGCGTGTATAGGTCATCGCCATACTGGCGTATCACCCGGCGTGATGGTATGGGGTGCCATTGGTTACACGTCTCCGTCACCTCTTGTTCGCATTGACGGCACTTTGAACAGTGGAAGCTACATTTCAGATGTGTTACGACCCGTGGCTCTACCCTTCATTCGATCCCTGCGAAACCCTACATTTTAGCGGGATATTTCACGACGGCATGTTGCAGGTCCTGTACGGGCGTTTCTGGATACAGAAAATGTTCGACTGTTGCCCTGGCCAGCACATTCTCCAGATCTCTCCCCAATTGAAAACGTCTGGTCAATGTTGGCCTAGCAACTGGCTCGTCACAATACGCCACTCGCTATTCTTGATGACTGTGGTATCGTGTCGAAGCTGCATGGGGAGCTGTACCTGTACACGCCATTCAAGCTCTGTTTGACTCAATGCACAGGCGTATCGAGGCCGTTATTACGGCCAGAGGTGGTTGTTCTGGATACTGATTTCTCAGGATCTATGCACCCAAATTACGTGAAAAAGTAATCACATGTCAGTTCTAGTATAATATATTTGTCCAATGAATACCCGTATATCATCTGCATTTATTCTTGGAGTAGCAATTTTAATGGCCAGTAGTGTAGTATTACTGCATTCAGTTACCCTCTTGTTTATCGACATTACACATTTCACCCTTTCTGTTTGCTCCTCCTTTCCGTCGTAGAGTAGCACATTAGATTCGAGGCAGTTTGCGCTAGGTTCTTGCCAACACCTCTGTCAAATGAGGACTATTTACATTTTTGGTTTATGTTAATGTGCATGATTGATCCTTGCACACATTCATAATCAATTTTGTGTTCAGTTTAAAGGAAGTAAATGTAATAGTAAATTCTTAGGACAGAATTTGTCTGTTAAGCAGTCACCCTCACCAGTCTTTTCCTATTTTTAGAGGGGAATTTTGATCAACTAATTTAATGTATAAATTATATGAGAGGCTAGCCACCCAACATAGGATTTATATCACGGCCATTATAATATAGCGTTACACACCTTGTGCAGATTCAATACGAACCACTTCGGCGTGATTTGTGTAACATAGTGATACTATCCCCTAACTTGCGTATCAGTCAAGGGGCCCACGAAAGCAAACACACGGTTGTTCCAAATGTAATTTCTAATCATAAAGTACCATGCAGTGGAACTATAAGAGATGTGATCACTAAAAGGAGATTGTTGTGGCTCTGCCTTTAAGAGGAGTTGGTACGCCCTATCCCGAAAATGTCAAATTTAGTAACTTGGCTTCCTTGTATTTTAGAAGTCACTGTAGCCATTGACATGAAACTTTTACAGGATATTAAACTGTATGTTCTGAGTCTACTGAACTACAATAATTGTCTTTCAGTCACTGCTTTCGAAAATACAGTTTTTCAACTACACGGAAAAATATTGCGACTTTTTCTGTACGTTATCGTAAATAATTTTAATTATACGTAACATTAGTTCAGTAGACTCAGGATATGTATGTTATTACTCTCTGAAAATTTTAATACTCTACTCGAAGTGGTTTCTGAGATTTAGGGAAAAATGCAACAGAAAATGTAAATTTTCAGGAACGGCTTCTGAAGTTTCAAAAGACTGTAACTCGCTTAATATATGCCTAATTTTTTAAATTTATTCACTCATAAGCACCCTGCACCATACTGTATATCATCCTCTTGATCTTTACCCAAGTTTTTTTCTTCTTTTCTTCTTTCTGGACTCCTTAGTAGCCAACTGTGCTTCACCAATGCGAACCTTGTCCATCCGTTCAAGTTCTCTGATGCAGTTTGCTCCGGGATAAATTCCCATTTACTGTAGCACTTTCACCCTACCAATGCTGCCATCATTGAAAGCAATAACAGCATCAGTGACTTCTCCCCCCCCCGCCCCACTTTAACGTCTTCATTCCAACAAAAACATTTTTTGGTGAGCATGTCCATATAAGATTATTGAACGACTCATTGGGATTTCGAGTTTGACCATACAGACACTTCTTTAGTAATTCAGGATACCAAAAAGTATATATAACAGCCTTCTAGATGTAAAATGTGCAGATTGTATGAAAATAATCCACGGAATCGTTGTTAACCGCACTAGTGTTGAAATTTTGCTTCGAAAACTTGGGCTAGCAGGATGGTTACGTCACATATTTAATTGTTTTTCAGGCACATCGGATGCGATTTCATCATTGAAACTTTGGAAACTTATTGTCCATGTATCGTACAAATAAACAAAAAATAAATCTAAAACAGACAGTTTCGGTCAGTTCCATGGAAGTCCCCCTTTTAAGATGTCGGAGCGGTGTAATATACAATTAAGAACGTAAATAATTTTAGAACGCACGACGTTTCTGGCAGCAGAATATGTGTGTGGCCTTAATAATGAAATATCTAGTTTTACGATTTTGAAGTGAATTCTTCGCACGATTGTGTATTACCGTGCTAACAACTCAGTACTGAGTTTATTCGTTTAGAAATGCAGATGTCTGTTGCGTTCGGGAAACGGAGATAAGACAAGAAAAATGAAGCGGAGAAGAGAAATGAATTCTAACGGAGAATTTAGTACGGCACGGTTTGATATCCAAAAGCTGTGTTACTGGGGATTTGTTGCTACAGCCGTTCGCTGCAGCAAATGTGATGTACTGTTTCAGTTTTAATTATATTTCGCAGTGGGGATCGTTGTTAATACAGCGCGTACTCCACATAATTAGCAGGTTTCATTTGTTTTTAACGGAAACAACACAGAAACTGTGGAAATTTTGTTTGCAGTGTAGGTAATTTCACCGACATTGCTGGTTCACCGGTTTCAGTGAGAATATCGCGGGAAAGAGTAAGCTTGCCTCGGATTTTTTATATTACTTTTTACAGACTTCCTGCTCTTAGTCGTAGACCGTTGTGGCTAACGCATCAAGTGGATTTAGTGTGGCCTCAGTGGTACTAATATCTACTAAACGCGAAGGCTGTATACCCCTTCAGCAATTATGAGAGTTTCCCAGAAAGTTTGTCAGACGAAAACAATGCTATTAATGCGCAACGTTACGTATGTATTATTTAAAGTCTCCTGAGTGAGCGCACCATATTTCCGTCACCTCTCACAGATAGCGTATCTGCAGGACAGTTCCAAAATGGCGTCTGTAAAAAATGGATCAAGTGGGTCTGAGCACTATGGGACTTAACTTCTGAGGTCGTCAGTCCCCTAGACTTAGAACTACTTAAACCTAACTAACATAAGGACATCACACACATCCATCCCCGAGGCAGGATTCGAACCTGCGACCGTAGCGGTCGCGCGGTTCCAGACTGTAGCGGTCACAACCGTTCGGCCACCCCGGCCGGCTGGCGTCTGTAGGTGATGTACCGGGTGATCAAAAAGTCAGTATAAATTTGAAAACAATAAACCACCGAATAATGTAGATAGAGAGATAAAAATTGACACACATGCTTGGAATGATATGAGGTTTTATTAGAAAGAAAAATATTCACAAAATGTCCGACAGATGGCGCTGGACAGCAAAACGTCAGTGACTGCTACCGTGACGGGTGAGAGGTACGCCGATACGTTACTGAATCGCATCATCCCCAGCCTGGTTGATAAACACCTAATGGAACTTACGATGTTTTTGTAGGATGGCGCTTCACCCCATATTGCTAGATGCGTGAAAGACCTCTTGCGCGCGTCGGTTGGTGGTGATCGTGTGCTCAGCCGCCACTTTCGTCATGCTTGGCCTCCCAGGTCCCCAGACCTCAGTCCGTGCGATTATTGGCTTTGGGGTTACCTGAAGTCGCAAGTGTATCGTGATCGACCGTGATCGACCGACATCTCTAGGGATGCTGAAAGACAACATCCAACGCCAATGCCTCACCATAACTCCGGACATGCTTTACAGTGCTGTTCACAACATTATTCCTCGGCTACAGCTATTGTTGAGGAATGATGGTGGACATATTGCGCATTTCCTGTAAAGAACATCATCTTTGCTTTGTCTTACGTTGTTATGCTAATTATTGCTATTCGAAATGTCGGACATTTTTTGAACTTTTGTATTTTTGTGGTTCTAATAAAACCCCATGTCATTCCAAGCATGTGTGTCAATTTGTACCTCTCTATCTACATAATTCCGTGATTTATTCAGTTTTCAAATTTATACTGACTCTTTGATCACCCGGTACATTACAAGCCATGTGACGTCATTGACTTTCTCACTGCAGAGAAAGAAAATATGGGAAATATTCACAAACGCTTGTGTGAAGTCTATGGAGCATCTGCTGACGACAGAAGTACAGTTAGTCGTTGGGCGCGAAGGGTGAGGTCATCAGAAGGCGGTTCGCGCAACTCCACGATTTGCAGCGGTCGGAGAGACGATCCTCGGCTGTCAGCTGATGTTGTCATTTGCGGGGACAGACGCTTTCGTGGAAGACATTTTGAGGACGACTAGGAGGTGATTCACACAGTGAAGCACTGGTTCCCCCACCAGGACAAGGATTGGTACCGACATGGCATACAGCCTTTGTTTCGCGTTGGAGGAAGGCCGTAGAACGGGATGGAAATAACTTGGAAAAATAGGGTGTGCAGATTAAACAGCACTCTTTCGTGTGTGTAATTCTCATTATGTTCAATAAAGAACTGTTGAAGAAGAAAATGCGGTGCTTTACTTTCTGGACAAGACACCTAGCTGACAGCGTGTAACCGCAGTGAAGGCGGTGACATTACGTGTCTGCTGGGTGACCCGGCCAATGTGGGGAGGGAGCAGTGATCAATAACCATCGCCAAACACTTGTAGAGGTTTGAGCTGGTTCTAAGATGCGATTGTTTCACTCAATGGTGTCCCTGCTGTACTCTATATCAGTAAGACCACATGACCTGTACGGTTGGGGAGGCGTAATGTGGTCACACAAACTCCGTCGAGTGTTTCTGAAGCCACTGTGAGCAGATCAGGGCTAAAAGAGTGGTGCTGTGTCAAGTTTATAATGTATCGAACATTGTTAGTGATTATTGTTTTATAGCAATTGGTATTTGATCAGTAGTACCCAGACACCCGTATGTAATGCTGAATTGACCACTAGATGCCATGAGAGACGAATCCGCCAGTATTGTAGGAAACTACGAGTGTTGTGTCTTCAGTAGGTAAGTAATGATAGAAGAATGGCTCGGTCAGGAGAGCTAAGTGAGAGCGAATGTCACAGGATATCACCTTAGTACGAAATGCATCAGTGTCGATTGCTGGTGACGTGATTATGAAGTGGAAACGAGAAGGAACGAGCCTAGTTAAACCGAGACCAGGCAGCCCTCGAGTAGTGACGGACAGGGACCATCGAACATTACGGAAGGTGGTTGTAATAAATCACTTGTTGAAAATGCCACCAGCAGTCCAGCTAGCGCAGTGACTGTGGGGTTAGAAAGGATGGGGTACATTGCTTGAGCAGCTTCTCATACACCACATGTTCCTGTACTCAATGTTAGGTGGTGCTTGAGCTGATGTAATGTTTGTGGATGACTGGAACCGAGTGATTGAGTGATGAATCACGCTGTCACCCATGGAAATTGGATGGAAGAGTTTGGGTTTGACGAAAGCCTGGAGAACATTACATGTGTTTTCTCAACACTGAAGTGCAGAGGAGGTGGTGCCATATACAGGGTGTGATTCAAAAGTTTCAAGACTTAACTCAGACCTAGAAATTTATTGGACATTTAAGTACAGTGGACTAAAATTCTTCAAATTATGATCCTTCAGCGTGAACACAGCGCTGCCAGCGCGTCTTCCACTGTTCGCAGCCCTTCTGGAAGGCCTCAGGCGTTATACTGTCAAGAGCTCTCGTCGAAGCCTGCTGGATGGCGTCGATGGAGTCGAATCGCTTCCCTTTTAAGCCTGTCTTGATTCGGGGGAAGAGGAAAAAGTCACTTGGAGCCAGGTCGGGGCTGCAGGGTGCCTGCGGCAGTGTTATCACGTTGAACCTGACCAAAACTTCCAATCGCCCTTGATCGATGGGTGGACGCGGCGAACTTGATCCCTCAATTCGACGGTCATTGTTTAAAAGTTCCCGCACTCTCTCCACATTTGATCAATGATGGCCTCTCAGGGTGGTCGTCTTCTTCAACATTCCCGCGGCCATCTTTGAAACGTTTGTGCCACATGAAAACCATTGCACGGGACATGGCTTCATCTTTAAAGGCCTCTTGAATCATACCAAGACTTTCCGTGGCGGTTTTGTTCAGTCGCACGCAAACTTAATCACATAACGCTGCTCCATTTTCGTCTCTCCCATTTTTCGACCGAGGTCAATGACACACACACACAGCAAGCGATTCGCTCTCTCCAGGGTTCCAGAGGCAACTGCTGCAGCGTCAGTTCGTTCCCTGAGATCCTCCACTACTTCCCCCAGTCGGCGGAACCGGTACGCGCACGCTCCCCTACTCAGAGATGAATTAGTCCATCGTTAGGTTTCGTCACATATCAGATTTGTCCAAAACACTTCATGTCAACTTCTCTGTTTTTTTACTTTTTTTATTTCTGTCAATGCCAACGGCCTAACAGTTGTAGTCTATAAATTGCGTGGTGAAGCTAAACATTGCAGTTTCTGTTGGTGGCGCTGAGCGTCTGCATTTCCCCTCACACGTCTGCCCCCACCACAACGACCAATCTTGTCATTTAAGTTTTTGTTCATCATTTCAAAAGCTGTTTTTGAAGAACGACGAGGTGAGGAAACAGCACTCTAAGTGCGCTAAAAATTGTTTTGTGAGGCAACTGGTGTGCTGTTTCCTCACACCCGAAATCTTGTTATTCCACAGTCAAAGAGAAAGATTGGACGTGATGAAAGCTGCAAAAGTAATAAGACTTCTTCACACAGTGAAAGTAAAATTACACTACTGGCCATTAAGATTTATACACCATGATGATGACGTGCTACAGACGCGAAATTTAACCGCCAGGAAGAAGATGCTGTGATATGCAAATCATTTCAGAGCATTCACACAAGGTTGGCGCCTGTGGCGACATCTACAACATACTGACATTAGGTAGTTTCCAACAGATTTCTCATACACAAACAGCAATTGACCGGCGTTGCCTGGTGAAACGTTGTTGTGGTGCTTCGTGTAAGGAAGAGAAATGCGCACCATCACGTTTCCGACTTTGATAAAGGTCGGATTGTAGCCTATCGCGATTGCGGTTTATTGTATCGCGCCATTGCTGCTCGCGTTGGTCGAGATCCAATGACTGTTAGCAGAATATGGAATCAGTGGGTTCAGGAGGGTAATAGGGAATGCTGTGCTGGATTCCAACGGCCTCGTATCACTAGCAGTCGAGATGACAGGCATCTTATCCGCATGGTTGTAACGAATCGTGCACCCGCGTCTTGATCTCTGAGTCAACAGTTGGGGTCGTTTCCAAGACAACAACCATCTGCACGAACAGTTCGGCGAAGTTTTGCAGCAGCATGGACTATCATCTCGGAGACCATGGTTGCGGTTACCGTTGACGCTGCATCATAGACAGGAGCGCCTGCAATGGTGTACTCAACGACGGACCCGGGTGCACGAATGACAAAACGTCATTTTTCCGATGAATCCATGTTCTGTTTACAGCATCATGATGGTCGCATCCGTGTTTGGCGACATCGTGGTGGACGCACATTGGAATGGAGTATTCGTCATCGCCATACTGGCGTATCACCCGGCGTGATGGTATGGGGTGCCATTGGTTACACGTCTTGGTCACCTCTTGTTCGCTTTGACGGCACTTTGAACAGTGGACGTTACATTTCAGATGTGTTACAACCCGTGGCTGTACCCTTCATTCGATCCCTGCGGAACCCTACATTTCAGCAGGATAATGCACGACCGCATGTTGCAGGTCCTGTACGGGCGTTTCTGGATACAAAAAATGTTCGACTGCTACCCTGGCCAGCACATTCTCCAGTTCTGTCACCAATTGAAAACGTCTAGCCAATGGTGACCGAGCAACTGGCTCGTCACAATACGCCAGTCACACTACTCTTGATGAACTGTAGTATCGTGCTGAAGCTGCATGGGCAGCTGTACCTGTGCATGCCATCCAAGCTTTGTTTGACTCAATGCCCAGGCGTATCAAGGCTGTTATTACGGTCAGAGGTGGTTGCTCTGGGTCCTAATTTCTCAGGATGTATGCACCCAAATTGCGTGAAAATGTTATCACATGTCAATTCTAGTATGCTTATGAATACCCGTCTATCATCTGCATTTCTTCTTGGTGTAGCAATTTTATTGGCCAATGTTGTATATCCTATTACAATTTCAAAAGAACAACTTCAAATGTTTCCGAAAATTTCGAAAACAATATATTATAAAATAAAAATATCGGCACTCGATATTACCATTCCGATATCGATATAATGATATATCGGAGGAAAGAAATATCGTCGATATGTGTTGCAGTATGGTGAGCTTTTCGTGGTTACGGTGTGATCCCCTTATTGTGCTTCGTAAAACACTAAATGCGAAAGGATTGAAAACAGTTTACAGCATCGTGTATTGCTTACGGCAGAGGAACACTATGGAAACGTTGACTGCTAGTACCAACATGACATTGTACTCTTGTCATAAAGCTGCTGCACCCACGAGGCAATAGTTGGTGGGCAATAATACTGCTGAAATGGACTGACAAGCATAGCGTCCTGAGCTGAACTCACTGGAACACCTTTTGGATGAGTTAGAACGGTGACTTCACTCGAGACCTCAGCATCCAACATGACCGCCTTCTCAGGTTTCGGCTCTTGAGTAAACAAGGGGCTGCCATTCCTGCACAGATATTGAGTCAGCTCACTGAAATGTTCCCTGCAGAGACCAAGCCCTCATAAAGGAAAAGGGTGGACACAGCCTACACTAACGTCCCCTCATGTGTGTGTGTGTGGAGATGCTTTTGTGAGACAGCGTACTTACTGTTTTGTAGTTTAAAACATTTATCTACGTGCTGTGTTAAATCAGTGCATTAGGAAGCAGTTATTCCACTGGACAGCGATATCTGCAGAGATTTCACGTCAATGATACGACGTTGGCAATACAACTATCACTGACTGACAAGACTTTGGCGACCACTTATGTCTGAAGGGGCGTGGAAATCGTTACTTACACAGACGGTTCAAACATACTGTTTGCAAATTTACATGGTGCGACAATAAAGTAAAGACACTGGCGTGAAAAAAAAAATGTTGCTTACAGTTTCAGTCAAGGTTAGGTTTGTCTCCTTCAAAGTAGTTCCCTTCTGATTGCATACACTTTTACCAGCGCTTCTTCCATTGATGGTAACATTTCTGGAATTCATCTTCTGTAACATCCTCCAAGACCCTCGTCACAACTCTTTGTACATCTTGTGTTATTTGAAAATGGTGTCCCTTGACCGCCGTTTTGACTCTTGGAAATATAAAAAAGTCGCACGGAGAGATATCTGGTGAATAAGGTGGCTGTGGTAGTACTGAAATTTGTTTTGAGGTTAAAAATTGCTGTACTGACAGAATATTTTTGGGGGCCATTTTTGCACAAAACTTTCTCGTACCAGGATCTTCAGTTATTATCAGACGAACCATTTCTCGATTGATGTTCAGTTCTTCTGCAATAATTTTCACGGATAATCTTTGATCAGACCGTACGAGCTCACGCACCCTGGCCAAGTTGACATCCGTCCGTGAGTCGTCTACTGCCGCCTTCATCTTCAACATCCGTTCTGCCTTCACTAAACATTTTATACCAACCAAAAACTCGAACTCTTGACATAACCTCCTCTCCAAAAGCCTTCTGAAGCTTACCGTAAGTTGTCGTCGCGTTTTCAGCCAATTTAACGAAAAAGAAATGGCACACCGTTGCGCAATATTATGCGGTTCCATTTCTGTGACGAGAGACACAAGCATATGTTAACTTGTTACAGCACAACTCAGGACTGAGCAGTTGCATCAATGTGCCACTTGGACTAGAAGCAGCTTATAGACCAAAGTCAAAGATATTGTACCTTCGCAAGCCTGCAGGGTTACCACATCTTGCAAAGAAAATCAGTCTCATTACTTTACTGTCGCACCTCGTATGTACTCAGTTAAGTATGCAAGGTAGTCCATTAGCATGGAAAACCATGGTGATGAGTAAGTATAAATTTAAGGTAGTATGAGGTGGGAGAAGAGGGAAATCTGGGAAGCTATGTTGTAGGGCGAATCTGACATATGTGATGTCATGAAAAATAAGTCATAAAATCATATATACCATGTATCATAGAATACGAACATTATAAAACGATGTGAGAAAAATACAGTTACAGTCCATTGAGATAACTAAAAAATCCTGTTTCAGAATTCATGTAGTTAAGTTAAAAGTACGACGATCGTAGGCTTGAGGTGTTCCCATAACATTAATTAGATGTTCAAGCTGACTCGCTGAAGGGAAACAGGAATCTTAAGCGCTATTGAACACTCCTGGAAATTGAAATAAGAACACCGTGAATTCATTGTCCCAGGAAGGGGAAACTTTATTGACACATTCCTGGGGTCAGATAAATCACATGATCACACTGACAGAACTACAGGCACATAGACACAGGCAACAGAGCATGCACAATGTCGGCACTAGTACAGTGTATATCCACCTTTCGCAGCAATGCTGGCTGCTATTCTCCCATGGAGACGATCGTAGAATGCAGGATGTAGTCGTGTGGAACGGCTTGTCATGCCATTTCCACCTGGCGCCTCAGTTGGACCAGCGTTCGTGCTGGACGTGCAGACCGCGTGAGACGGCGCTTCATCCAGTCCCAAACATGCTCAATGGGGGACAGATCCGGAGATCTTGCTGGCCAGGGTAGTTGACTTACACCTTCTCGAGCACGTTAGGTGGCACGGGATACATGCGGACGTGCATTGTCCTGTTGGAACAGCAAGTTCCCTTGCCGGTCTAGGAATGGTAGAACGATGGGTTCGATGACGGTTTGGATGAACCGTGCACTATTCAGTGTCCCCTCGACGATCACCAGAGGTGTACGGCCACTGTAGGAGATCGCTCCCCACGCCATGATGCCGGGTGTTGGCCCTGTGTGCCTCAGTCGTATGCACTCCTGATTGTGGCGCTCACCTGCACGGCGCCAAACACGCATACGACCATCATTGGCACCAAGGCAGAAGCGACTCTCATCGCTGAAGACGACACGTCTCCATTGGTCCCTCCATTCACGCCTGTCGCGACACCACTGGAGGCGGGCTGCACGATGTTGGGGCGTGAGCGGAAGACGGCCTAACGGTGTGCGGGACCGTAGCCCAGCTTCATGGAGACGGTTGCGAATGGTCCTCGCCGATACCCCAGGAGCAATAGTGTCCCTAATTTTTCTGGGAAGTGGCGGTGCAGTCTTCTACAGCACTGCGTAGGATCCTACGGTCTTGGTGTGCATCCGTGCGTCGCTGCGGTCCGGTCCCAGGTCGACGGGCACGTGCACCTTCCGCCGACCACTGGCGACAACATCGATGTACTGTGGAGACCTCACGCCCCACGTGTTGAGCAATTCGGCGGTACGTCCACCCGGCCTCCCGCATGCCCACTATACGCCCTCGCTCAAAGTCCGTCAACTGCACAAACGGTTCACGTCCACGCTGTCGCGGCATGCTACCAGTGTTAATGACTGCGATGGAGCTCCGTATGCCACGGCAAACTGGCTGACACTGACGGCGGCGGTGCACAAATGCTGCGCAGCTAGCGCCATTCGACGGCCAACACCGCGGTTCGTGGTGTGTCCGCTGTGCCGTGCGTGTGATCATTGCTTGTACAACCCTCTCGCAGTGTCCGGAGCAAGTATAGTGGGTCTGACACACCGGTGTCAATGTGTTCTTTTTTCCATTTCCAGGGGTGTATATTAGACGCAGTGTCTCGGATATCGCGTTATAATCTGCAACGGACCTTTAATGGAAGAGGTTACTGTATGCCGTAAACGTTTATATCGAGGCTCCTCTCCTTCCTGTTCAAGCAGTTGTTGTTCCCATGAATGTTCGCATGAATTTCCATAGCTTCTCTCAGTAATCGAATGCTGCGGCACCCAGTAAACTGCTAATTTTTGCTAGGCGTTTCTTGTCGATCCAACGCACTGGGGAGCGTAGGACGTGCTGGGGTCTGCCATCTCCCTGTACGGGCACAGAGATGACCAGTTCATCTACATCTACATACATACTCCGCAAGCCACTTCATGGTTCATGGTGGAGGGTACTTTGTACCACTATTAGTCATTTCCTTTCCTGTTAGATTCGCAAACAGAGCGAGACAAAGACGACTGTCTATATGCCACTGCTCCAGTGATAATTCGTCTTGTCATCGTGGTATTTGCCTGAAATTTACGTTGGCGGCAGTAGAATCATTCTGCAGTCACCTGGAAATGCCAGTTCTCTAAACTCTCTTGACAGTGTTTCGCAAAAAGTAAACGTTCCCTCCAGGAATTCCTATCCACGTTCACGAACCCTCTCCGTATTATTTGCGAGTTGAACGAATCTACAGGTAAGAAATGTAGCAGCACGCTTCTGAATTGCTTCGATGTCGTCCTTAAATCCGACCAGGTGGGGATTCCAAACACTTGAGCAGTAACTAAGAATGGGTCGCACTAGTGTACTACACGCTGTCTCCTTTATAGATCAGCTGCACATTTCTAAAATTTTCCAAGTAAACCGAAGTAGAACGATTTACCTTCCCTATTACCGCCGTTAGTGTGTGTTCTGTTTCATACTGCTTTGTAACGTTACGTACTAATATTTAATCGACGTGGGTGGTCCAGGTGAACACTACCAATTCACATTCGAACATTACTGGATTGTTTCTTTTTTCTACTCATCTACATTAACATACATTTTTCGACGCTTAGAGCAAGTGCCCCAGGTATCAATGTTGGGGCCACGCCTGTTCCTTATTTATATAAATGATATGCCCTCTAGTATTATGGGAACTCTAAAATATTTCTGTTTCCTGATGACACTAGCTTGGTAGTAAAGGGTGTTGTGTACAACATTGGCTCGGTTTCAAATAGTGCAGTACATGACCTAACTTCATGGTTTGTAGAAAACAAACTAACGCTAAATCACAGTCAGACTCAGGTTTTACTGTTTCTAACACACAGTTCAATAAAACCTGACGCCTTAATTTCATAGAACGGGCCTATGATTTTTGAAACTGAACAGTTCACATTTCTAGGAGTTCAGATAGAGAGTAAGCTGTCGTGGAATGCCGACGTTCAGGATCTTGTTCAAAGACTTAATACTGCCATTTTTACTATTCGAACGGTATCAGAAATGAGTGATCGTTAGACACAAAAATTAGTCTACTTTGCTTATTTTCATTCTCTTATGTCGTATGGTACGATATTTTGGGGTAGCTCTTCCCATTCTAAAAGGATATTTTTGGCTTAGAAACGGGCGGTTCGGGCAATGAGTGGTGTAATTTCACGAACCTCTTGTCGACCTCTGTTCACGAGTCTGGCTATTTTGACATTGGCCTCTCAATATAAATATTCCTTATTGTCGTTTCTTGTTACCAATAGAGGCTTATTCCCAAGAATAAGCAGCTTTCACTCGGTTATTATTCAAACCTACATTTGGATCGTGCTCCCTTAACTCTTGTGTAATAAGGAGTGCAGTATACCGCTGCATTCATTTTGAATAAGCTGCCACTCGATTTCAAAAATCTTAGCAGTAATCCACGCGCTCTCAAATCGAAACTGAAGAGATTCCTCATGAGTCAGTCCTTCTATTCTGTCGAGGAATTTCTTGAAAAAATAAGCTGATTCTTATTGTATTGCTGATAGCGTTGACTTAAACTTATGAACTGACATTTTTCAGGTTCATGAACATTTATTTTTATCTGTCATTACTTTTATGTTGTAATTTCATGTACCGACACGTTTCATGATCGTGGCGATTTGCTCCTCAATTTGGTCCTACGGAACTTGACATGTAAATAAATAAATAAGTCAGGACAACAAATTCTGTCTAAGTCGTCTTGCATTCTACAACAGTCACTCAACGAAGACTCTCCCGTACACAACAGCGTCATCAGCAAACAGCAGCATCTTGCTGCTCGTCCTGTCCGTCAGATCATTTATGTATATAGAGAGCGATAGCGGTCCTATAACATTGCTCTGGTGCACTCCTGACGGTTCCCTAGGATCTGATAAACACTCTCTGTCAAAGACGACGTACTGGATTCTAGTCTTCGAGCCACTCACATATCTGGGAACCAAATCTCTATGTTCTTTCCTTCGGTAACTGTTTGCTGTGGAGCACCATGTCAAACACTTTCCGGAAATCTAGAAATGTCGAATCTGTCTATTGCCCTTCGTCCATAGTTAGCAGGATATGATCTGAGAAAAGGGCAATCATACTACAAAATACAATGGTTTACGTATCGACTAAAGACTATAAACTTTCGTGGTAATGATGAAGAAAGTCTGCTGCCTGACTACAAATTCTTACTCTGGCATATTCCCGACAGTTTGTCGATTGGAAGAGCGAGCTACACAATCAAAATAAAACATTTGCTTCAGTCTACAGCAGAACTTTTATGATGCTTACTCTCCTTCTACTATTCTTCTTAATCTGCAACTCCTTTTGCCGTCCCCCTTCTCCTCCTTCCATGCCTCATGTACAATATGCAAAACGTATGGTACTCAGCCTAATGCACACCTGTGTTTTAAAACGTAAAGATTGACCTCAAAATCATAGGGGACCGAACACCATAATGTTTTAAATGAACTCAGATTAAGTTGTACAAGAAAACTATGTCTTATCATCATGTATTAATAGATAAAATTAATGAAAAACACATGAGCAAAGTTTTCAAGTGAAAAAAGAATGATACGAAACAAAATGAAGAAGTTGGTACTATGATTAAAATGACAAGTCATAGGGATGGAAATAAAAAAACTACACTTAACCAATTAACTGATTAAAAATGATCCACTTCATTTCAATAAACATTTAAAAACGAAAGAACATTAGTACACTTGAGCAGAAAATTTTTTCAAATGTATGTGTAATCTTATGGGACTTAACTGCTAAGGTCATCAGTCTCTAAGCTTACACACCACTTAACCTAAATTATCCTAAGGACAAACACACACACCCATGCCCAAGGGAAGGTTCGAACCTCCTCTGGGATCAGCCGCACAGTCCATGACTGCAGCACCTGAGGCCGCTTGACTAACCCCATGCGGCGCTTGAGCAGATTCGAACCTACTACCTCCTACACGATAAGCCCTTATTCTGCCCATTACACCACACAACCAGTGTACGAAATACACCTTTTTAACGCTACTGAGCATAACGCAAAATTCAGAATTTTTGTTTTTCGTCAATTAGTCGCAAATGAGGACCCACCAGGGTGAATGGCTCCAGTATGGGATACTTGGTGTCTTAACCTACATCACCGTATACACATGCTTTCAAAAAGTCGATCCCACCACATGCTGGCCTCTTCTTGTTAGGCTTTCAGCCTAAGGACTGTTTGGGCCTCCCGCACAAAATTGGCTTTACTAACATGGCGCCAGGTCTCCGGTTGTCAGAGAGATTGGTGTCCTACCGCGCAACTGTCGCCATGACTTGGATTTTTGAAACCAACGACCACTGGAATTCCTGAACTTTTACACCATTTTGAGGAATTTATGACTTAAGAATACAGGTTACTCTTACAGCTCAATATTATGCAGAAATCAATATCTATTTCTTTCAGGCATTGTTTATAATGTATATGTTTTACAGATTTTTTGTTGATATCAGGTGATGCAGCACACTTTCTAAACAAATTAGAAGTATGTTGAATATTTTTGAACCTGCTTAGGGTTATTAAAAATTACAAAGAAATTGATGCAATTTTTTTCCCAAAATTCTTCCTCAAATTGAGGTACCATTTAAACCAATGTTATACATTTGGAGGAGACCAAATTGTTACCAGATATGCATGAAATGATGGCTGATGTACTAGATCTATTTAATTCCACCTATTATGTATATTATGAGGTCAGAAAATATCACATCTTACACTTTAATTTTAATAATTTTTTACCTAATAAAAGTGTTATTTTTTCTATAATTTAGTTGATTCTGCAATAAATCTTGCGTCTACTACATAAGTATGGACGATTGCAAGTTACAGAAAAATTAGAGCAATGCTTTATAAACTTTAGGAAATATTTGTACCTGAATTCTGAGAAATGCAACTCATGGGAAAATGCGAATGAAGATACGAGTCCAATTAAACTGTGCCTCAGAACATTCCTGAAAGATAGTTTTCATCCTGCAGCATTTCTTCAACTTCAAGCTTCCTCTTGGCATTCCTTTTAGCACTTCTTGCTTCTTTGGTAACTTCAAGAAGGAATCTTTGAGCATCATGCACCCATTGCCAGTTACACACAAACTGTTAATTTTCCATATTAGAGTCACATTTAATGCCTAAATTTCTCTGGACTTCCAACCTTCCTATCACTCCATCATTGAAGTTAATCACTACATCTAGTTCACCAACGTTTAATGTTTTTAGTCCTACAGAAACATTCTTGGGTAATTTTTCCCATATGCAATGGTTGAAACTTTCATTTGTATTCTAAGTGCCCCCATGAAGACATTTACTAAGCAAAACAGGGTCACCCAGGTGTCTAAAAATTGGTTTAATTTCATTTATGACAGGTTCAGGAAAAGAATGTTTATGATGGTATATTTCACCACTTTCTTTTGCTTTTTAGCAACCACACCAAGAATTTGCTCCTTTAGGGCAAAGTCTGTCAACAGGTTGGGCATCTGTGGACCACTTACGAAAGAATGTGGCCCATACAGCTTTTCTCTTTTCTGTAATATCATTCAGAGGTGCAGTTAGTCTAATGTTCAGTCCATAATAACTCTGAAGGAGGTTTATTTCAGTTTCTGTTAATCTGCCTCGGCCAGACAGAGACAGATAGCAACTTTCATTTCTCTTCATAGCTTCCTCAATGTAGCAACCATCCTCTTTTGCACATGTCCACAACACTCCAGTTTTGTAATCAACATATCACCATAAACATTTAACTCATTAATATTATTGAAAGCTTTAGAGTCCTCTTCGCCTAGGTACTTCGAATATCTAACGTTATAAACAGGCACCGACCTCTCAAATGTTCTTAGAGCTCCATTACGCTCCATACCTTCACTGTACTCCTCACAATTCTTAGAACACTGACGTTCAATATGTACTTCAGTGTTACTATGGAAGGTGTGGAAGTACTTAGATAAGCACTCAACATCAACAGTTTTTCTGTTCTCCAGAAAAGCAGCACTTTCAGCACCGTTCAAGGAACGATGTCCTCAACGTTGCCGTGCCCCATCAAGTGCAACAGCAGTGTCCCTGGTTCCACTAATATTTACAGTTTCTTCTACTGCACGTCTCATAGACGCTTTTGACACAACCGTCAAGGCATCTAAAAGTATTTTTATGAACTTGCTGAACCTACTGGGAGGAGGAGGAAGGTCCATCAAACCACAAAACGTTGGAGCAAACTTTTTTCCTTTTCCTTTTCCTATTGCACGCATTGCATACACTAACTTCAAATTCACATCATATGAATTATACACAATATTCAAAGTCATTTTCGAGGTAGATTTATTGCCGGATCTACACAGAACAACAAATTTTGACGCTAAATCCTTCCTGCTACTTTGTTCTTCAGTTATTTCCAGACAGCATACACCATCACAATTGTTAAATTTCGCCAGTTCCTTTATCAAATAAGATAAGATGCGAACATCAACAACAACAAATCCACTACAAACAGCGTCATTGTGAACACAAAAAGATGAATCACCAGAAGGTGTGACATGTGGGAGTTTCTTTCCTGAGGAGTTGATACATAGGTTACATTCAACAGTGTGGCTTGCTTTGTTTGTGAACTGGTTACCACGGAATTTCCTTTTATTGACTTTCTTGATGCGTGGCATAGTTCGTATTTATTGCACACTAAAGTATATGTACTTTCACAAATACATGTAGCACTTGGGCAAAAAACATTCAGTAACACGTGAACAAATTGCTCCATAAAAACAAAAGTAAATACTTGCAAAGATAACCTAGAAACCTTCACAGTTACCGACATATACAATGTATTATACGTATAATCGCTGGAAACAGAAAGTACACAGTTCTTTTAGAAATAATACTGGTTTCTATAACAGAAATAAAGCGGGCGCGACGGCATACATGACTGTAACTCTAAAATTTCATATATATGGGTTATTTTTCATTTGAATCCCTATTATGTATCTATCAATATAATCAGGAAAGACTATAGATTTTTATAAAGTCATAAGAAATTACGATTTTTCCACCATTTATAAGTACCCTGTATCCTTAACTGTTTGGTGAATCCAGAAATTTGTCCACCATCACCATATGATGATCAGGTAAGCTATCAGTGGTTACAGACGGACTGAGCTAATTACTTTTATATTATTCTAAAATATCAGGTTCGCCGAGATCGCTTGTAAATCTTTTTGTTTATTACTGGTTTCGGCAGATCTGTGCTGTCATCATCGGATCCAGAAGTTTAACAAACAAACATTCCAAGTCATTGGCTGACACATGCATGATCTCATTAAACACCGTATACGTTACTGAAGAACGTTCTTTGTAACACATTAACAGCACCCCATGTTTTTTCCAAACTTGCAACTCACATAGTGAACACTGCGTTGTTATACGATAAAAGGTGGCAACAAACATCAGCCTGTCAAACATAATATACCACAAAAACAGAAAAGGAATAGACATCGTATTGTCATGAGTCCTAGCTCACTCAGTCACTTAATATGACTATGGTGACTGAGGTAGTTCAATTTGAACAGATAAATCTGTATTCAGTTGTTTACACTGTGGTACTTCAGAGTCAGTACGTACTTGCAAGGATCTTGAACTACATGGGTGGCATTAAAATTTTTTTCTTCACTCCAATCTCCTTAAATTTATTTTTCACAGGATTAGGCAACATTTTTAAAATTACAGACTCAAGATAAAGTACATTTTGAAAGTATACAGTGTCATTTTGTAAAATGTAAATTTACAATAAAAATATATTTTAGTCTGTTTATCTACACACAATATATGCATTGACAGAAATTGACAGAAACGATCTTGTAAATTTACGATAAAAGCATAGTTCAAAAAACTTATCTATACCTAGTAAATGTGTCGATAGCATTTGACAGTAGATCACCATGGTAACTATTCAAAACAATACAGACCACGGCCATTGTATCAGACTGAATACACGTTATTATGAAGCTCATGTTTAAATTCTATACAATGCCTGATATCTACTCAAGACTATATCCACAACGAAAACCCATGAATGGTTGCCCTAGAACATCAATACAACATGATGCATGTGTTATATCTGTGGTATTTCATGTTTGACATGCTAATGTTGCCTGCTATCTTTTATTCTACAACGACGCTACATTATTACGTGACTTGCGAGTTTAACACCTCTTAATGTGTCACAGGGTACGTTCTATTGCTTCAGTAACATATACAATGTTTAAACTTGCAGACCTGATGACGACAGCACAGCTCTTTCGAAACCGGTTATCACTAAAAAGATTTAGAAGGGATCTTGGTACATCTGATATTTGAGAATAACATAATAATTTATATCGCCCCCAACTGCCGACACAATGTCAAATATATGTAAAATTACTTTTAATACACAATCAAGCGGCTTAGTATCATCGTCTTTTTAATAAAGGGCGTGCAGCCTTGTGCCTACTGCCACTTAAATCGTAACTATACGATATAATATCATACTTGGCACAACCATCATAGAGAGTTTGACACATACTCTAAACGTCTGTGGGAAGTCTCTGTGTTACATTACTTAAGAAGTGAGCTTAGACACGTCTTTACCTGAAGTGAGTGCCACCATATCCCTGTTGGAAGCGGTGGCACCACATTTCCGACAGTTGTAAGAGATGATCGTGGGTAGATGGCACCCTCTACTAGGGAATCACTTCTCGAGAAGCGCTAGGCAATCAAAGGCTGGCCATCCGCTGCGGTTGTACACTGTCGATTCACATTAATATGACCACTTGTCAAAAGCCTGAATAACCTTTTACTGTGCAAACAGCTGCGAGACGTGCTGGAAGTGAGTCAGTGATGTTGTGGAAGGTACTGACAGGGATATGGGAGCCATAACGCCTCCACTGCTATGGCCAGCTATGCTAGTTTCCTCGGTTGAGTATCCTTAGTGTGAACACCCAGATCGAGGTGACCCCGTAGATTCCCAATTGGGTTTTAGTCCTCAGAGTTTCGGCAACAGGGCGTTACAGTAAACTATCCTAGTGCTTTTCGAACAATGCTCGTACAATGAGCTGTGTGACCTGTGTGACACGTTGCATTGTCCTCCTGGTAGATGGTGTCAGGCCCACGAAGAACAAACTGCATATAGGGATAGACTTGGTCCCCACGGATAGTTGCATACTTATGTTAATTCATTGTGCCTTCCTGAATGAAGAGATGACCCAGGGAATGCCATAGCCCTTTCGCTTATTGTTTGCAGGGTGTTTGCAGTGTATGTGTGTGGTTTGGGACTTCACGGGCGCTCTACAGTGAGGTTATCAGCGCCCTAACAATGATTAAAATAAACGAATGTGGGTAAGAACAAAAACTGTCGTACACGCATACACACGAAATTGCCACACAATTTCTCTATCGTAATGGTACTCTCACATGCACTAAAACAAATGACGAGGCAAGATAGCTAACCAAGAAATTAAAACAGAAGGAAAAGAGAACACAGAAGAGCTAAAAGAACAGCATAGGGAAATGTGACTGGCTGACCACTTACAAAAACCTTGGATGAGCCAGCCACCCTATTAATACATTAAAAACATCTCCCCAAAATCTTGTTAAACACGTGGGACAATTCATAAAACTTTAAAACGTGAACCACATTCTTTTTATCATTGCATAAAATAGACTGCAGATCCGCCGGCAAATACGCTGCAGTCCGCTGGTCAGCAAATAAAATGCCGTCCAATAAAATGTGGTGCACCGTCATCTGCACCTCACAAGCACCACACATCTGAGGGTCCTCTCGCCAGAGTAAAAATCCATGCGTCATAGGGCTGTGGCTGATGCACAGACGAGTAAGGAGGTCCTCTTCCCGACGACGTGGCTGGAAGGAAGTGCGCCACGGCCGAGTTGTGGGCTTGAGGACACGGAGCTTGTTGTCGGTCACTTCTAGCCACTCATGTTCCCAGCAACACAGGACTTTAAACAGCGAGGTGAGGGCATGCAGGGGGGTAGTACACTGAATGAGCTGACTGTCACAATACGCCTCCTTGGCTGCTCGACCAGCTCTTTCATTCCCCAGAGTTCCCGCGTGCCCTGGTACCCAGCAGAAAGACACCTCCTTCCGCAGCACTGTAGTTGGAGGATGACGTCCTGGATAGTCTGGGCTACTTTATCTGCTGGGTACAAACGCCAGAGAGAGTAAAGGGCGCTCAAAGAATCTGAACAGCCGAGAAATCTAACTCTAGGAGAATGTCTCATCCGCTCCAGTTCGCACAAGAATGCATATAACTCTGTGCCAAAGATGGTAAATTCGGGAGGCAGTCTGACCTTGAGGACAGAGAAACCACCGGAGTCACCCTCCTGAGACCCATATGTAAAACCAGCTACATGGTCGTGGTGCTCAGATGAAATGGCAGGAAAGACTGTATGATAAACCTGTACCACATCAAATCTAAAATCACTCTGGACCGCTCCAGTAACCAGTGTGGCAGACAGTTAAAACCCTGGACTTGGAGTATCACTGGCGCCACACCGAGTGACTGCAGCATATGCTGCACACGCATCCCAAATGGCATTGTCGCTTGTCGACTGTTGGAAAAAAAGGCGTTCCAGATGTGGACAAACGACAGTATGGTGTGCAGATGAAGTTGGAGCTGGCAGCCGGATGGTAAGTGGCAGTTCCCCTGCATCAGCACAGAGACTGGGTATGGGACTGGTCCAATATGCGCCCATGGCCAGCTGAATTCCCTCATGGCGGACAACATCAATGATCCACAGAGCCGCCTGGAGTGGCCGAGCGGTTCTAGGCGCTACAGTCTGAAACCGTGCAACCACTACGGTCGCAGGTTCGAATCCTGCCTCGGGCATCGATGTGTGTGATGTCCTTAGGTTAGTTAAGTTTCAGTAGTTCTAAATTCTAGGGACTGATGACCACAGCAGTTAAGTCCCATAGTGCTCAGATCCATTTGATCCTCAAAGAAGAGGGTCTCGCTGACCCATATACCGTGCACCCATAGTCCAGCCGCAAGTGCACAGAAGTCTGATAAAACTGCTCCCCAAGATCTGTGGCTAAGGTACGTGAGGATGTTCAGGGCCTTCAGCGTTCGAGCTTTTAAGTCTTGCAGTGTGTCAACCTGCGCAGCACTCAGAAAATGGTACATTTTCAAGCTTAGTGTACTCTGATAGACACTGTGACATGCGATGCACGTAACAAAATAGACTTATCCAGATCTTTCAGGCACAAATGAACTTCAGGAACTCTTTGTTGCAAATCAGGAAACAGAACGAAAAGGCAGTTTATCCTCTCACTTTTTTAAACTAGAACGTATCAGGTGACATCTCGATTCGGACACAAACAAAATAATGTATTACTACAATACTTTATACCAAAAAGTGGGTTCAAAGAGTATCCCAGCATAATATACTGTAGTTTATTGCTCTTTGTGAAAAATATGTTGTGAGTGTACAGTGCGGATACATCAGAGTGTCATCTCTGCTTGAAAGGAATGCAGATATTAAATTTTATTATTTTGCTATTGTGAAGATTAAAAGAGCTTTAGTTAAAAATAAAAGATGCAAATGTGAGCATTAAACTTGATTTTTTTTATTTCAGTGTCAAAGGATGGCAAGATTTTTTTTTCAAGGAATTGGCACGTTTTCAATGGAAGCCTGTGACATTATAAACATTGATATAATAATTCATCATACCAAGATTGACTATTTATTGCAAATATTCACAATACCAGTTTCAGCAAATTATTGCCATCTGCAGTTTCGTCGTAATATAAAATCTCTAGCTATATGCATACTGAAAATAAACATGGCATGTATTTATAAATAACATATGCATCATCTTGCCACATGATGGAAGAGACTAACTGTAGACTGATTATCACGTCTGAAGATAACAATAGTTTGTGAATATTTGCAGCAATTCGGTGATTTTGACGTAGTGAATTATTATGTTAGGGGAAGAAGTTGAAAATTTGCCTCATTCCTTGAATGGGAACTGTTTTAAGTACAAGTAAATGCTCGATCACGTTCAAATGTAGGTAGATGTCATTTCTGCAGCACAGAAATTTATTAATTTAGAGAAAGTGTGTTAGTACAGAAAGGCATAGACATCATGGAACATGTTGTAACAATTTCGATGCTATTTAAAAAAGTATGCTGGTATTTTCTATGACAAGCCATAGTGAGTGGCCTGACACAGCATTAAAAGAACAATTAATATCCACAATTCAAATAAATTATGTCAGGGGGCTACAGGTGGAAGAGGTAGGCAAACAACGAAGTGGCACCTTTCACTTGTATATGCCACACTAATACTCAGAACACAATCATTTACATAAAAAAGTGCCCAAATTCAGTCTACAGATCACTTTGCTTTATTTCACTGTGACTCGTTTCCTAATTACAACTGGTTTAAGTTACAAATGGTTTATAGTTTAAGATTGTAAAGATTCAGGATTCTTAATAAAGTAGTTACAACACAAAATTGTGCAATATACTATTTTTACAGTTACAGAGTAGCCTGTCGAATATGGAACTGAAAGTTAACTGTCATAATTACCCACACACCAGCTACCTGTGGCGTAATAGATAAATTTTTAAAAACCCTGTCTGGTGCAACACCTATAACACTGAAAAGCCCCTCCCAACAATTTGTAGAGAATGGATTCACATAATTAATAAGACCCCCTCATAAGAATAGCAAGAGAACATTGATGTGAAATTTAATAGCATTAAATTTTTTAAAAATAACTTTTATAAAACAATTATGTAAAATATCCTCTGTGGCAGCCCTCAGCGCACTGGTGGTGGTGAACTGGACATGGCAGATGATAGTTCAGTGTAACATAGCGTTAGGAAGAAAAGACAACTTCTGACTTTTATAGGTTACTTTTACAAGTTTTTAATGATATGAAAGCTCTGTTTTTTGTCATACTTAGGAAGATTCTAATGTATGAATTATTTTAATCTATAGAGGGTGCTCTTGAACACTACTAGCTCAACGATCGCCAAGTGAAAGGATGGGAAGATTTTTTTGACTGTTTGAAAAGTCTTTTAAAGGTTTCAATAGTAATAACATCCTTATCACTGTTTCATTTGTTACATTTAGAAACAACTTTTATGTATTAAACAGAAGGAACTTTCGAGCTCTACAAAGATTGCACCAGTTCGAATCTCTACATAACAGGTAATGTCCTGACAGACTGATGGACTCACACAATCACTGACTCATGATGGCCCAGCTGTAACCACTAGTGATAGAAGCCTGAAATTAGGAGAGAGTGTTGATCGTATACTGTAGGCATTGTTTAATAAGGGATTGTTCGAAATTCCACTCTTAAGGGAGTGAAGGGGAAGAAAATAAATGGCTATTAAGGCAATTTTGAAGCAAGAGCTACAAAAACGTGTATTTGGTTTTCCCATCAGAAATAAAGAAATAAGTGCAACAGAATTTCCGTAAATTCAACCACTAATGGGAACAATAGTGGGTGACAGCTTTTTTGGAAATAAATCATTATTAATGCCCCAATAAAGCATTTTTAAGTCTACATATATGAAAATGGATATTTAACTACTGTCTTAGAAATTAAAAAAAAATATGTTTCAATATTTTGGGAATTCAACCCCTAAGGGGGTGAAGTGGAGACTGAAAGTTTTTGTGAATATATTGCATTATATTAAAACACTTTTAAAGCTAAATCTATGAAAATTTGTGTATGGCTTCTAAATAAATATTTGTGCGAAGGGATGAAAGATTCTACACAAATATCACCAAAAGAAGTCAAAAGGCAGGATTAACAAAGTTTACAACTTCTGTTTCTCAGTTGCTGCCTATTTTAATGACCCACTACCTGTTTTCTTCAGGTGGGTTGTGAAAAGCCACTGTGCCCAGATGAGAGATCTGAGATAGGTGATTGACAAATGCTGCCAGCCCCAACATCCACACATTCATTGGCTGTATCCTGCCATAGAGAGGCAGGTCTCTGATGTACTTTTTCTATTTTTCTTACTTTGCAGCTGCTTTAAAAACCAGAAATGTGACATAATTTGGAAATGGAAATGTAAAAGGATTTTGAGCGTTTAAAAAGAATAAAAACAGAGTATAGCCCACCGTCATGATTGGGGAGAATATCCTAGAACAGTTTCTTTGAGTTGTGATTCCTAGAATTATGTTAGTAAGTAGATGAAAATAGGCAATATGGCCCAACAGGGTGGGGCAATCAGCAATTTTCCTCAAGTACCACTGATATTTTTGTACGTAACTCAATCCTTCCTACTTCCTTTAAAACATAAAAATTAACCCTATATAATGAATTAAGTTAATAAAAAATTAGAAAGTTATTAATTTTAACTGAATATAAAATAATTTGAGAATCAGTTATTTATAAATTTTTTAACTGAATATAATAAATGATTGAAAATCAGATAAATAATGAGTTTTAACTGATTAAAAAAATCTTCAGCATCAAAAAAATTTCAGATTATGAGAATAAAGATATAAAAAAATTTATAAATTAAAAAATGTGCCATGAGTAAATGGATATATTTCTTAAGCAGCAATTCTAATTCTTTGAAAATAATTTAATGTAATAGAATTAAATTTTTTGTATAATATATCTGGTATAAATTTATACTGAGTATAATAAGGAGTTTTAACTACTTTGCCAAAGATACATAAAAATTTAATTAATGAATTGAATTTTAAGTTATGAAGAAGGAAACATTAAATGAAAATATACAGGAACAGAAATTACAAAAATAATGAGTTTCGTGCTGTACAATTTTCAAAGTAGGAAATATAAATACCATTTCAAAATTCTAAAAAATTCTAATGAATTATTTATTTTAGAAATTAGGCCTCACAAATCTAATATTCAGATATTCAATACTGATATAAAATCAGTTTATACATTTTTTAAAAAATAATAAATTTTTGATATTATGCATCAGCTCTCATATAAATGTGCAATATTCACAACTTTTATAACCTAGATTTTTCAATTTTCAAAGAACTTACAAATATTTCATTTTTAATTTTTATTTTAATCTATTTAACTGTTATTTTTACTTTTTAGAAATATAAGGTGTTTGTTTATAAATGATTCACCAATTAAACAATGTCACAGAGGCTCAACTATGTCACTCATGTAAAATAAATAATTTAAAGGGATATTAAAAAACTAAAAAAGCCAATTTATTTGATCTGATAATTAAACACGTCACCATCTATCAGAGAAGAATTGAAAACAATTATCTTGTTATAATTTAGAAAATTGTGACTAAATTTTTCAAAAATGATTCAGTTAAACCATTAGAAGAAATATTTCCTTCTCCTGCAAATATATTTGTAGGAAAAAAATAGGGAAATGGTACACCAAACATAAATTTGGAAAAAATATGAACTTGCTGCTGGTTGAAGGCATCAGAGCCTGAAATTATGAAAATTATAAAATATTATATAAAATATACCAAAATTGAATATGAATTTTATATTTTATCGTAATTACAAAATGAAGGCGAAGATAGTTGTAGATATTAGGTATCAAACTGAAGCATAAAGGATTATTAGAGAAAATCACAAGCCTAAGAAATTTAAGAAAGGGAAACCAGTGAGACATTAAATAGAAGTATTGAAGTGCAATTAGCAGTTAACAGATAAGTTCCATTAAGTTGTCAGTTGTATATTGAACTATCAGAGAAAATAAAAGAAAAACAAGGTCATATTAATCATATAAATAATAGATTCACTATTAAATCCAGTAGATAGGAATCTAAAACTCCAGATAAACTAAGAAGTTACAAAAACACCTAATATTTCGCTTCCTGTTGAAATTTGTGATATTTCAAACCTTAAGACTACAATAATTGTGTTTCTAAATGTTTATTCATTTGATGAAAGAATCATGTATACCATTAAAAACTGCAACATATGGAAAAGAACAATGTATTAATTCGTTATGTTTTAAAGAAGAAAATAATACCCACTATTGTTAGATAAACCATTTATACAAACTAGATTCACAGCAAATAAATAGAAATGGGCATCAAAAATAAATTTGTGAATTATGTTTATTATAATTTAATAATAAAGAACAATTAGATGATCACTCAAAAAACAGTTTGATGAATAATATATTAAAGTTAGAACTACTAGAATAAGGTGAATATATGAAGTTCAGAAATATAAGTACACACAAGAAGTTCCATTTCTTGTTAATTCAACTTCTGAAAGTTATTTTTTCAGAATTAATGGAAAACGATCCGGTATTAAATGATGGTCAGATTTCTAATGCTCTCTATATTGATAAAGTATAAGACTATATATAAACTTATCAGTGAACAAATAAAATGAATTTGAATTACAAGTAAAGCAACAACATTATATTATAAAATGTCAAAACAGAGATGCATGTGGAATTAGTTATAATATTAAATATATACTTGTATGTTATAAAGATCTAATTGTGTGCAGTGGACCCAGCTGTCATTAAATTTATTGAAAGCATGAAAAAAAAGCTGATCAAATTCGTGAAATTTTTTCTCAAGGAGAATAAATGAAATCTTTAACTTCTAAAAATCAAACAAGATGTAATAAATCTATAAATAGTTCTTTGTGTAGAAAACATTACACAATAAAACTGAAAAAGTTGTTAGTTATAATCGTTTAACAGGAAAATATATTAATCCATTATGTAGTAATAGTAATTTAGAATCAAAATAGCCTTATTTTGTACCAATTTATTTAAATAATTGACCACACTATTTTCACAACTTTACGCCTGATATCTTGGAAATGAAACAAATTTAGTACCAAATAACGAAAATCGATTTATTGGTTTTGGTAAACAAACAAAAAAATTATGAATTACGCTTATTCATACATTTCAATTTATGGGTTCAAGTCAATGACATTTAAGGATTTACTAAATAGAATATATTAGAAAGTGTTTTACAGAACAGATTATATATTTATTAATTCAGAAAGAGGTTTATCCCCATGATTATACAAACAGTTGGAAAAAATTTGGAGAAAAAGGACTTAGACCAGGGATAAGAATTTTACACCCATCAAAAGAAGTTTTGCATCACTTCCGTTCTGAGAGTTCCAGAACCTGTTCATAAAAGTGGAATAGAGATCAACATAAACAGCATTTTCTCACTTTTAATTGCTCATGAAAATCACACATAGCATGTTGTACCACCATACAGTGAGACCTTCACAGGTGGTGGTTCAGATTGTTCTATATACTGGTCTGTCTAATACGCAGTAGCATGTCCTCTTGCACTGATGCATGCCTGTATTCCTTGTGATATAGTATCCACAGGTTCTTCAAGGCACTGTTGGTCCAGATTATCCGACTCCTCAATGGCAATTCGCCATAGATCCCTCAGAGTAGTTGGTGGGTCATGTCGTCCATAAACAACCCTTTTCAATCTATCCCAGGCATGTTCAATAGGATCCATAGGGTTCCATTGTCCATTAAGACGAATGTCTCGGTAATATGCTGCTTATATGGTAGCTCTATCGGTCAAAGGATGGCATTCACATATTGTACTGCTATTACAGCACATTGTTGACTACACATAATGCCACCCCAAAACAGCAGGGAACCTCCACTTTGCTGCAATTGCTGGACAGCATGCCTCATTCAGCCTGTCCGGGTTGCCTCCAAACACGTCTGTGACAATTGTCTGATTTATGCATATGCAATGCTCATTGGTGAAAAGGACGTGATGCCAATCCTGAGTGGTCCATTCAACATGTCGTCTGGCCCATTTGTACACCATGGCATGGTGTTGTGGTTGCAAAGATGGACCTCGCCTTGGACGTAAGGAGTGAATTTGTGCATCATGCAGCCTACTGTGCACAGTTCGAGTCGTAACACGACGTCCTGTGGCTGCATTAAAATCATTATTCAACGTGGTGGCATTGCTGTTAGGATTCCTCTGAGCCATAATCCATAGGTAGCAGTCATCCACTGCAGTAGTAGACCTTGGGCGACCTGACAAGGCATGTCATCAACAGTTCCTGTCTCTCTGGATCTCCTTCATGTCTGAACAACGTCACTTTGCTTCACTCTGAGACACCTGTACACTTCCCCTGTTGAGAGCCCTTTCTGGGACAAAATAACAATGTGGGCATGATCAAACTGTGTTATTGACCATATATGCTGAACTACACACAACAGGAGCTGTGTACCTCCTTCCTGGTAGAATGACTGGAACTGATTGCCTTTTGGACCTCCTCCATCTAATACACAGTGCTCACGCGTAGATAAGGGATAAAATGAGATTAGATTAGAACTTGATCCATAGATCATGAGTACAACACTTCATAATGATGTGGAATGTGTCAGGTTAATAAAAAGTGTCTATACAAGATATTACATTAGACAAAATATTATATGACACTTAATATTTTTAATTTTTTTGAGGGATTGGTGAAATTACCCACTAACTATATCCAAAAATTAATCTAATGAGTAGAAGGAGTTACCATTAAGAAATTCTGTTAATTTCCTTTTAAATGCTTTATGGCTATCTGTCAGACTTTTGACAGAAGTAGTTGTTTACATCTTTCAGCATGTTTAATGACATCTCTGAAGAGTCAAAGAGACTGTGTCTGTGATACAATATCCACAGTCAACGTCTATCTTCAGGAGTTCTAGGAACTGGGGTGATGCAAATATTTTTATCTCTGTACAACAGGCTAAAGAAATGTAATATTTTTGAAAAAGTATGCTGAACTAATTTGTGTAAATTTAACATATAAATTTTTCAGATAGTTTGTCATTATCTGATATTTTTTAAATTTTACGAACACTTATATAAAAGCTATTGTTTTACACCCATGTCCAGGGTTATCTATTGACACAACATTAAAAATGACATAGGAACTAGCTGAATTATTACACAATTATATTATGATTCTTATGGTTGAAAATGGATTAAGAGCTGGTACAGCCCACTGTTGTAAACAGTATGTTACAAAGAATAATTAATACATGATAAATTTTGATAAAAATACAATCTCGAATTTTTTAATATACTTAGTTGGGAATAATTTGTGTGGCAATGCTATGAATCAATATTTCTCACATGGAGGTTTTGAATGGGTTGAACCAAATAATTCTGATCACAAAAAATAAAGTAAAATTCAAGAAACTTCTGTAATTGATTAGATTTTTAAAGTAGATCTAAAATACCCAAAAATTTACAAGATTAACATACAGAATTATCTCTTGCTCCCAAAAATGAAACCCTTTAGGAACTAAAGAATAAAATTATTAACTGCTATAGATAATGAATATAATTAGGATGTTCACAACAGAAATATTAAACTTTATTAATATCTAGGAATAAAATAAAAATAATTAAGTTTTGAAATTTAAGAAACCAGATTGGTTTAAAAGTATATATATTTGAATATAGAAATGAGACTGAAAACAAAAAGATTTTGAAAAAGACTTCCATAAACTGAAGAATAATTCTGTATTCGGAAAAATGGTGCAAAATATTAGAAACAGAGTAGATATAAAGTTAGTCTCAGCTAGAGATGAATGTGATAAATTAAGAGCTAAGCCACATTTTAAAGGAAGAGTTTAATAAAATTAGTCCCTGTCAGCATTAATAAAACTAATGTTTTGTTTTATAAACTTGCTTGTTGGTCTAGTTGTACTGAAAGAACTAATTATTGTCACTTCAATAAATGTAACCAAATTTGAGAGAAAACATTCAACTTTACACTATAGATACTGTTGTATCTAAGCCATAAAAGATTTAGATTTTTGTGAAGATATAAAGTCAGTGATCAAATATTTTGCTTCTACTGATTATCCAGAAAATAATATTTCTAATGTACTTAAAGCAATTAACAAATTATTTGATTAAATGAAATATGAATGTAATGGTAACATTACAGAGTAATTACAAGGTTTAAGAAGAAAAATTTATGTTGATAAAGTTGGTGATGATGAAGAGAAAAATCTAAAGCAGTAAAGGAATATGTTATTAAAATGAGGATAAGATTTCAAAATTATAAAAAATTTGTAATTAACAATAAGGAATAATCTGCAGCTATGAATTTAATAAATGGTATTAATTTTCTTGATAGAATACAAATGATCTCTAAGCTGTCACTATTATAAAAGATTATTTTTAGACATGCAAACAGATACATTACCACTACAACATTTTATACATGTAATTAAATTAAAATTTTTAATTTTTATAAAATTCACATTTAACATGTTTGTATTTTCTATTTAAAATAAACCAATTCTATCATCGTTGTGTAGTATATCCTGAACAATCCTAACCATCTTTGAAACTCTTAACATCAATAAAATATAATAAACTTTTTCACCATATTCTCAATATTGACTGCATATCTGAAACTAACACATTCATAGGTTTTTAGAGACCATGTTTGATGGTTGTTGGAAATGCTTTTCATGTTATAATTTGCTATTATTTTCAAGGTTGTAAAAAGACAGATACATACAGAAAAAATTTTTTAGCTGGCAGTGATAAAATTAAGAATTAGTACAAATTTTATTATTTCTTTTGTCACATAGAATATATTACTTTTATTTATTTGAATAATTGTTCTTATATCCTGGATTCTTTTAAAGACATTTTAATCTTTCTTTTCTTGAGGGTTCATACATTTTTGAATACATGTTTTCAGTGATTATGTTTGCAGCATCTTTAATGGATAGTAATGATCTTCTGTTGGAATTCAATTGGAAAGTTTTGTTTACTAATATTTACTTCTATAACATATTTTTGAGATAGCGATTTACATATGATTTACACATTTTTTTTACCCATTATTTGTTTCTGTTAAGTAAAATACAAATTAATTTGTCAATCATGTAATTTGTTTTGGAAATCAGATTTTATAGTTGTTTATATTGAAATTAATTATTAGAATATGTAAAATTGAAAATATAACATTAATAAGATTAAAAATAGAAACTAAAGTAAAACATTTCAAATATTTTTTTGTAATCAATGTAGTCTTTCATAGGTCTTGACTACAACAAACTGAAATATAATAAAAAGTTTTAACCGTTATTGAAGAAACAGAAATCCTTGATGTAAAGCCAAAGCAGTTGCTCAAGTTCCAAAATATCAAGATAATGAATAGGGGATTAGACCACAGACTGATAAAGAAGATAAAATTATACTTCAAAATTTAAACAGATTTGAAAGGCAATGAAAACGGGTCTATTATTACCAGTGAACCTAGTGTATATTCTTTAATTTTTAATATACAAAAGGAAGAGGTCAAAGAATTCAATAACTCAGATACACATGTGTTTTACCATCAATCTGTAAACATGGAAAGTGTTAAATCAAGAAAGGATTAACACAGTTTTATAAAATTCATCTATAAAGCATAAAAAAAGAATGAAATTCAAGTAAGTCATTTAAAAGAACTGAATAAATTTATACGCTAACACCATTGAAGTATTAGATGCAGCTATTGTAATTTTAAATAAAAGAATTGAAGAAGAAAATACTAACGACTGACTACCACATATTAAGACCATAAATAAGACGAATTTCAATTGTTGTTAATTGTATGATGATAACTTTAGATATAGGTATTATAGATTATACTAAACATAGACACAGTTACAAAAACAAATGTTAAGACTAGGATATTACCCCATTTCAGTAATTTTACATCAGAGAATTAAAGAAAATGTATGATCAGAATATTATCACAATTATTTTAATATACTTTATACTACAGGACAGTTTATTCTTGATATCTGTTAAAATTTATTATTTAATTTATTTTGGAAGTATCTGTCAGAGTAGCACCATTAAAATTTATCAAATTATTATTTTCATCAGCAATATTTACCTCTAAATCACGAATTCTTAAACCATGAATTGGAACAAGTGAACTATATTTGGTTTATTAATTACAGAGGCACCAAATTATAAATCGGGTTTAAAAGAATCTGTAACGATTGTTTCTTGATGGAAATATAAAATCTTTACCCTCTTCTGACGATATCCAGATAACTACATCAAAATTTATTTTTGGTACTTTAAAGGCCTTTCTGTCAAACTCCTAGTAATAGTTTTTTTATTTGCTTCAATAATTTGAGTAATAAAGCGGGAAACTTCTCTTATAGTATCCACATACAATTTATCATTGGGGTTAACACTACATTTTATCTTCTTTAGTGCATATGTTAGGTTTTTTGCAATGAATATATTTTTCTAAATCTTAAAACCATTTTACCCAGTAAGAATTATGGTTTCCCCATCACAATGTAATGTATTATTTTTCGTTTATTATTTGGGGTGAAAAATGTTACAAAGACCGACCACCCCAACAATTTTTATAAGACTCTCTAATAGGAACAGAGTATTTTTTTTGGTGGGATCTGGTTAATTAATTTTTAACTCAAATAAGTAGCTCATTTAATACTAATAACAATATATTTAATTGTATGGGATCTTACTGGAACCAAAACCAAGAACTCCAGAAAGAATTTTTTTTAAATAAGCATGGCAAACTTTTGACTAATTCTATTTGATGTTCTACAGTAGTATGTAGGAGATGTGACAAAACAGTACTTGATAATTATATTTTAGCTCCAGTAAGGTGTTAAAATTAGTCATTCATGTGTGTAATCTAAAAGCTTATATTATCCGAAATGTTAAGAATATAAAAATGTGGAAAAAGTTAAAAAAATAATGATAAAATTTCTACTTTTATTGGAAAATATTAATGATATTATACAATTAGATGAACATGAAAATAATTTTATTATTACATTATTGAATTCATTCCTGAATGTACAGTTAAGGAATATGATCCTAAAGCCAAAAATAAGAGAACATACAGTTTCTGCTTCGTCCAAACATATTCCAAAAACATAAACACAATTATTTAGATGTAACTGAAATTCTATAAATTTTTTTAGATCTTGCTACTAACTGAATCGTGTTTATCATTAGTTTTATGGTGGTGATATAAAATTTGATTATTTTAATTTAGTATCAGTAAAAGTTGAAATATCGAAAAATTTGGATTCATTACACAAAAAATTAATGAATGTAAATGTTGATATAAAACAAACGTTTTTACGAACATAAAAATGAAGTTAAAAAACTGAAACAGTAAAAATTAATTCTATTTGCATAATAAAATGTCTGAAAAATATGATCCTGACATTGATAAAGAAGCTAAACGAAATACAAAGGTAATGGAACAATGAAAAAAAGAATTTTAAAAATGAAGAAATAACCATTAATAGAACCTGAAAGGTGTACTAAACATTACCCATTAATAGTTGCAATACAAAAACTTAATCAAGAAATATAAAGTTTAGGTGATGACTTACTGAAGTTATAGTAGAAAATAGAGAAATGAAAAAACAGGTGGATTACTTATCACTTTTATTTTGAAGAATTTATCAACATACCAACTACTAAACAGTATAATTGTGATGAAAGATATTGTATACTAAACAAATCAGAAATCTGGATTTATTGAAGAACTATGATGAAGAGTTAAATAATAGAAAAGATGAACAAAATAGAAAAATTTAAAAATACACAGTATTATAAAAAGTAATGATAAGTGAAAAATGTTAGATTATATCAACCATAGTGAAGATTAAGATTTGATGGAGGTAAATTAACATTTGGTGATAGTAGTATTAAGGTGCACACGAATAAAAAATTGTTGAAATATGAAAAGAAATTACTATGGATGATATTGGTGAAAGACAAAACCTACTGATTTATCAAATTATGAAGACGTTATTGCATTCTAGAGCAACAGGTTTAGATAAAAATAAAAAAAATGAAGTCAAGTAGAGACATTAAATACAATAATTCGAAAAAAACATTATGAGACTTATTTTCGAAAATTAGCAGTAGATTTGGACTCAAGTAGACACAAGAAAACAGATGAGAGTTTAATATGGGAATATACAAATAAAATAACTGAGTATATCTGAATGAATGATGTTAGAGGTGTATTTGATAGACTGGCAGTAATCCATGGTGAAGAATTAGCTGGAAATGAAAATTATTATAATGAAAAAGTAGGAATAACAAAACTATTAAGATGTTATTTTAATGATTTTATTATTAATAATTCAGTAGATAATTCTCATATAGCTGAATTTTGCATTGTTTTATAGAGATAAGTGTTAGGAAAAAAATGAGACAGATAAACACATTACAAAATGCCTAAGGGAATAACATATGCTGTAGGTGGTTCATTTGGATAAAAAGCATCAGTCACAGAAATAAGAGGAATCAGTTTAGTATAACATTATTATGTTTGCACCTCAATTGAAATGCTAAGGATTACAAATTTTTAAATAAAATATATTCATAATTTTTTAAATAAGTTAATGTTATAGATTTTTAAATACTAGTTTTATTAAATTATTATAAAATTTTAACCAGTATAAATGAATAATTTTACTATTGATTTTTCTATGCTTCCAAGTGGTAAAGTTCAAGCTAAAGAAATTAAAATTAAAGTATATTATAATCAAATATTTTGATGAATTTTTACTGATGCTCAAAAAAGAAAGAGGGATAAAAAGCTACAGGAAATTTATTATCTTCAGAATCTCCTGCTGTGTTAAAAATTTTAAAAGACAAATCAAAAATGAAAAATACTATGTCTGGATTAACAAAACATGAAAGGGGAACTCTTCTTTATTATTGGCTAAACTAGTTTATTTATGTGGTACCTGTACAGCAGCTTATGAGTATCCACGGTGGTAAAAACAATAATGGATAAGAAAAAGGCAATAAAGAATTACAAGAAGAAAAAGCAAACAAGCCAGCGATGGAGATGGAGGGTAGTGGAGTAAATAAAACGAGAACAAAGAAAAATTTCTGAAAATAATTGTAAAATGTATTAACCTTTGTCGAATTTTGGCACAGAAAATCTTGCTAAACAATTAAAAATTACACATTCTTGAGGTATGTTTATGACTGATGATTTACCTAATAAATCAAAAAATTAGGAACAGTTAATTTAGGTATTTCTTATAATTTTGGTACTCATTGTATTTGTCATTATGAAGCAACAATATAAAATATGTTTTTGATACATTTGGGAACGACATATCAAAACAATGAATTAGTTAGTTGGGAATAAAGGTTCATATTATAATCCTAAGGAATACAAAGTACTGATGGTAGTCATTGTATTTGTCATTATGAAGCAACAAATATAAAATATGTTTTTGATTTATTTGGGAACGACATCAAAACAATGAATTAGTTAGTTGGGAATAAAGATCGATCTTATAATGCTGAAGGAATGCAAAGTTCTGATGATTTTTATTTATTTGTGTTAACTATTATCAAAGAATTATACATTTAACATCTTTTTGAATCTAATAAATTAAAATATCTGACAATGACATCAATTTTCAAGAATTAATAGAAGGCATACAATCAAATATGAATGAAGCTGAATACAAAAATTAATTTAGGAGACAATGAATCAAATATTAAGATATTATTAGAATCACAACTTAAGAAACATAACATCAAAAATAAAATCTGCTTTAGAATATAAAGTCAATAAAGTATGAAAATCCGATATTAATGGAGAAATAGATTCAAAACTTGAAAATTAGCTAAACGGATTATTCAGGAATTTTTTGTAACAAGGAGGTTTGCTAGTTTTAGTGATAAAAGAATAGTGAGCATGAGTGATCCAGATGAAAAAAATAGCATAGAATGAACAATATCTGGTAAGAATAAAAAAAAACTTGTTACAAAAGATGAAGACCCCAAGACTGTTTTCGATTTTAAGAAAAGAAATTGAATTCATTTTCTGTTTTAGAAGATAATCGTAAAAAGATAAATTATATCAATGCTACATTTAATTGTGCCTCTAATGAATTTAATGGGTCGATGAAAAAGATGGAAAATTTGTAATATGTTTTTGTCCTTAAATGTCGTTATTGGTATGGACTTATCATTTAATGTCTTTAATGTTTCATTATATGTGTTTTATATTCCTAACGAAATAACTACTACTAACCAATCAATAAAAGTATTGAATAAATCATGTATTTTAACTACAAGACTAAAAGATTTTATTAAAATTGTTCCTGTATATCTAAAAAGGATTTTAATTGCTGAAATTTACTCTTATGTAAATGGAAAGTGCTACTCATACTCGGTTCTTGAAAATGGAAAGTTTTGTTGATAAATGTCAATCAAATGGAACAACAAATAAAAATGGAAGACAGAGAAAGTAGAACTAAATGAAGAAAACATCCTATAAAAAAATTGTAGCTGCTGGACACAACCTAATAAAATTCTTGAATAAATAATTAATGAATTACACAAACTGATGAGAAATAGTTTTAAAATACGACATGTTATTTTCTTTGGTATAGATAATTTATTGCAAGCAGATTTTTTAGAAATGGAGTCAGGGCACAGGAAAGAATTTTAAACATTAAATAACAAGTACGTTTATTTACTAACTATAATTGATGGTTTTCCAAAATTTTGTAGGCTGTCCTACTTAAAGATAGAACTAGTAAAAAGTTTCAGAATACTTTGAAAGAAATATTAAAATTAAGATGTCCACTAAAGTTACAGTCAGATGGTGTTAAAAAATTTTTCACTAAACATTTTTTAGATTAAAAAAATGTGAAATTAATCACTACCTAACTTTTACAGAGTTAAATGCTTCATTTGTTGAGAGATTTAATAGAGGACAAAAAGAAAAAAAATACGGAAAAAATTCGTTCTTCAAGGTAATTATTGGTAGGTTGTTATATTTTAAAACATAGTTCATGAAAATGATAATTCAAAACATTCAAGATGCCAACTGCAGTTAATGGAAAAATTATAAGTAAATATTGACTGCATACAACAGTAAACCAAAATATAAAATTGGAAATGAAGTTAAAAACCTGCAAGGTAAAATTATTTGCTCAATAGAAATTTTTGAAATTGAAAGAATAATTCAGTCTAGTTCAACTACAAACAAATTAAGAGCTCTAGATGGAGAAGATGCGAAAGGAAATGTCTATGTGGAAGATCTACAAGAAACCTATCATCTGCATATACATCTTGTTGGAAAAGTTATGTATTAAAGTTTGTGTTTAATGGTAAGTTACCAAAAAATAATATTGCAATTTAGAATCGAGTTGCAGCCTAGTTGCTGCCTTGGCTAATGCAAAATTATTTAAGAAACTTAAAAAATTTTAATCTCCATAAATGAATAAGATTGGGAAATATTAGTTTGTTCTTTTCCAGTTAATGAGAAAAGTAATATTAATCTAAATATTCCTAATGAAGATTTTGAAATTAATGTAAAAATTGGTGATGGCAGGATTTATCCAAATCATGATCTAGTATACATGAGTTCTTAAATTACACTCCTGGAAATTGAAATAAGAACATCGTGAATTCATTGTCCCAGGAAGGGGAAACTTTATTGACACATTCCTGGAGTCAGATACATCACATGATTACACTGACAGAACCACAGGCACATAGACACAGGCAACAGAGCATACACAATGTCGGCACTAGTACAGCGTATATCCACCTTTAGCAGCAATGCAGGCTGCTATTCTCCCATGGAGACGATCGTAGAGATGCTGGATGTAGTCCTGTGGAATGGCTTGCCATGCCATTTCCACCTGGCACCTCAGTTGGACCAGCGTTCGTGCTGGACGTGCAGACCGCGTGAGACGACGCTTCATCCAGTCCCAAACATGCTCAATGGGGGACAGATCTGGAGATCTTGCTGGCCAGGGTAGTTGACTTACACCTTCTAGAGCACGTTGGGTGGGATACATGCGGACGTGCATTGTCCTGTTGGAACAGAAAGTTCCCTTGCCGGTCTAGGAATGGTAGAACGGTGGGTTCGATGACGGTTTGGATGTACCGTGCACTATTCAGTGTCCCCTCGACGATCACCAGAGGTGTGCGGCCAGTGTAGGAGATCGCTCCCCACACCATAATGCCGGGTGTTGGCCCTGTGTGCCTCTGTCGTATGCAGTCCTGATTGTGGCACTCACCATGCACGGCGCCAAACACGCATACGACCATCATTGGCACCAAGGCAGAAGCGACTCTCATCGCTGAAGACGACACGTCTCCATTCGTCCCTCCATTCACGCCTGTCGCGACACCACTGGAGGCGGGCTGTACGATGTTGGGGCGTCAGCGGAAGACGGCCTAACGGAGTGTGGGACCGTAGCCCAGCTTCATGGAGACGGTTGCGAATGGTCCTCGCCGATACCCCAGGAGCAACAGTGTCCCTAATTTGCTGGGAAGTGGCGGTGCGGTCCCCTACAGCACTGCGTAGGATCCTACGGTCTTGGCGTGCGTCCGTGCGTCGCTGCGGTCCGGTCCCAAGTCGACGGGCACGTGAACCTTCCGCCGACCACTGGCGACAACATCGATGTACTGTGGAGACCTCACGCCCCACGTGTTGAGCAATTCGGCGGTACGTCCACCCGGCCTCCCGCATGCCCACTATACGCCCTCGCTCAAAGTCCGTCAACTGCACATACGGTTCACGTCCACGCTGTCGCGGCATGCTACCAGTGTTAAAGACTGCGATGGAGCTCCGTATGCCACGGCAAACTGGCGGACACTGATGGCGGCGGTGCACAAATGCTGCGCAGCTAGCGCCATTCGACGGCCAACACCGCGGTTCGTGGTGTGTCCGCTGTGCCGTGCGTGTGATCATTGCTTGTACAGCCCTCTCGCAGTGTCCGGAGCAATTATGATGGGTCTGACACACCGGTGTCTGTGTTCTTTTTTCCATTTCCAGGAGCGTATTTAAAAAGATTACCCTAGATGTGATGGAAAATCTAGCAAAAGAAATTGCTAATTATGTTTCAAAATTATTTCATTTTACATCTATGGAAAAAATAACATTTTACCAAGAATGTAACATCTTTTATTTCTGCATCATTTTTATGAAATTTATCTTCATGTCTGTGTAATAAAATTTATGTGGACTGACATACTTCATAACAGTAAAATAAAAAAATAAAGAAAATGTAGTACTTAATCCTTTCAAAATATTAGGAGATTTTTAAGGATTATAAAGAAGTATTGTGGGAAGGAGATTTAATTATAATTTTTGTTGCTATTTTTTGTTGCTGTGATAAAACACCCTCGGTCAAAATAAAAAATACGCTATCAAAAGAAGGAAAAACTGTTGCTGAAAATATGGAGATTACAGTACCCATAATTAAGTATGGATTGGAATACGTTAACTGAGTGTATTTTAAATTATGTTTATTAAAGTGTAATTGTGTCTGTTGTCTGTAGTTGTATTCTTCTTCAACTATCTTATGTGCTCTGTCATTAGATTACATATGCACTTGTACTGTGTATACTCGAGTTTGTAAGTATTGCCTGTTAACAGCATTCAGTTGGTTCCATTGCTAATTATTGTGAAAACTTGAGGTTTCGTATTTTTGTAGTTTAGGTGTAGTGTCTTGCTTATGTTTGTGTGTTTTTCACAGAAAACGAGCATGTGTGTTCGGAGGACTGGACTTCCCCTCATGTACAGGTTGGTCTTTGTCTCAGACTCATGTGGTTTAAGTGTTGATGGGATAAGGTCCAAGTCAATTTAAGAAACACACCATTCTTCGAATGGGATAATTAATTTTAATTCTTAACCAACCCATTTACTATGAAGAAAAATTCTTAGACTACATCCCTTTGTCATTTTCCATTAATCCTGCAACGTATTCATCCACCAGAAATTATGTTTGTGCTTATTTTGTATAGTTCCAATTAAAATCGTGTTTAGCGGGTTTAATTTCCCCATCTATAACCAGTGCACTCCACACTAATGTTTGATCATGATATCGATGAGGTGTATGACAAGCACCACAAATAGCGTTTCCACTGAAGTGTTATCGTATTCCACTGATAATCTACGGAGAACACTCCTCTGTCCTCACTTGGCTGAGACTGTTTTTTGTTATAAATTCAGTGTGAGTGTCCATACAGTCTGTCCGGAACTTCCACTTATCACATAAGCACACTCGTTTGTATTAACACTTAAACTCTGCGTATGTACATCATTCCAAAACAAGAAAGAACCCATCATAATATACATACAGAACATGACTGATGGATTACAAGAGCAGCTCGTTGTGGCGACCTCCGTCATTGTTAAAACATCATACATGTTATCCTGTCTATCCTATTGCATATCAGGACAATTAACTGAGATTTTTCTATTTTCATCAGCAGACATGGACATATTATACATACATTGAAAATGTCATAGAACAGAAACAGTACATTCATAATACTCTGTGTGCATTTCTCTCTACAAGCCCGAGAAGTTTGTATTGGGAACTTCCGAATAACCTGCACATTGGATGGAAAACGTAGTAATGATTCGAACAAAGCACATTGGTACATTCAGGTAATTTGTATACCCTTGAATTTAGCCTTGCCAACTTGTGTAGTATTTTTCTGTTTTGTTTGTCATATTTAGACATTCATGGAAATTTTGTTTCTCATCTACTTGTGTTACAAGGTAGTGTTAAGATTGCTCATTTAACACTTGTGTCCCCAATTTTAAATGAAGGATCCCTAATCAGTAGTCCTTTCAGTAATTGTAAGTTGTTTTGTTTTCTCCTGTCTAGAGTTTGTTACTGCTACATCGTTGGGTGTTCGTATGTTATGCTCAACTGACTTCTCTTCTAGCTGGGCTCTTGTTCTTTGCGAACACTAATACCAGGAGATCGTGTGCATACATGACAGCAAACAAACAAAGAAGCACCATCCGATAAGACCTTAAAGGCCCAATGCTATCGACCAGCCCCCATACCACCCTGAGCCCCTAGGCGTCACCAGACGCAAATATAAAGGAGCAGGCTCTTCTGGCTGTGTCAGTTTTCGTGACTGGTGTCGCTACTTCTCGATGATGTAGCTCCTCAATTGGCCTCACAAGGCCTGAGTGCAAGCACTTGTCAACAGCACTTGGTAGTTCCAGATGGTGACCCATCCGAGTGGTAGCCAAGTCCAACAGTGCTTCACTTCGGTGGTCTGATGGAAACCAATGCTATCAGTGTGGCAGGACCGTTGGCATATGTGACAACATATGTTTTATTGCAGGGGGAATTCAATAGCTATGTCCTAGAACATGAGTCCAGAAATCTACCTATGATGGCAACCCTTGCTAATTCGTTTGATAACTTTGTGACTGACCAGGTGCCATTCTAGTACACAGACCTTGTTACCTCAAGTTATCTTAATATGGCAAATAATGCTGGCCACCATAAGTTATCAACCTACCCTGCAATGTGTCTCATTATGGCTGTGGTGCACTTGCTTGTTGTGTTTTAACAATGTGTAATGCTCGTTTACTAAAGTGCGCGTCATTTATGACGGCGACCGAGTTTAGGTTCGTTCTGCGCATCTGACATCACAAAACACAGTCAGCCAATGAACAAAGAACGACATTGCCAGAGCTCAACTGCAGTGCAGAGCACGGATGAGCGTCTTCAGTTTTAGAAACGTTCAGTCATAAGTAAAGTAATTGAACAAAAGCAATGTCTTGATAGCAGACTTTATCTTATAGAAAGTTTGGAAAAAGCATTCTTTATACCAATTCTATTAATTAATTAAACCAAACAAGCAGTAAGCCTCCTAACTCAGGCGATAGCAAAGAAAGGTGTTTGTATCATTCTCACTAACCGCTTTTTCGCAATAAAGGACAGCGGTAATTGTTTATTTCCTATTGTACTTAGACGAAACATGAGTAATTCATAATCATACCAACAGTGTTTGTCGGTAGTTTGCATGACGTATTGAATTATGAGCTGCATTAGCGTAATGGTTAAAGTGTAGGGCTGCTAAGTGAAAGGTTCTCAGTTCAATCCTTGATCAGTGCTTAATATTTTCGCTATTTAAAATCAATATCGAAGTGTCTTCATGAATTTTATTCGTTTGAATGTAATTTTTTGAAATTTCTAGTGGCATCTAAAGTCGACCATATGGACTTTTACCTCTGCAAACTCTTCAAAATTTCGTGCAATGGTTTACTACATCTAATGCTGCACAAGTCTTTTATGGGGGGGGGGGGGGGACGTATCAGTCAAGAAGATGTGTAAAAATCAAATTTTTGGGCCAAATAGTTTTTGTGAAATCGAATGATAAAGTGTGTCAAAGCAGTCGAAACACAATGTGTCTGCACAGGCGAGCAGTGCAATGATGACAAAATCGCGCTCATTGTGGAATGCGGGGAGCACATCTCTGTAGCAGCAAAAGGGTTAATGCGGCCGTGGAGGCTTTACTTCATAAACTGCGCGCTCCCCCCTAAACATAAGTTTGTGAACTGTACTATGACGCTGCTTCTCTTGGCGCGTACATCTGGCAACGCAGCAATCTCCCGCGTCTGGGCGGGCATGCCCGAACCGCCAAGATAAAAAGATCTGAACTTTAGTGTTAACTATAGATATTCTATGTCTGAAGATAAACTGACAAGGTCTCAGGACCTGGAGAGCTCTATGGGCCTATAGGCGTTCGCGCAATAGCATCTCTTGAACCTTTGGGATATGTTTATCAGACATATTACGTGATATGTTTAAGAACCTGAAAGATTTCTGTCAGCTTTTTGAGGTTTTCCAAACTCTAGCTACAAAGACTGCAGTAAGGTGGCTTCAATAATGTTGTTAAAATGGGTGATCTGTGGTGCGTCTTTTGAGTACCTGTGAATGGATTCCATCTGGAGAAGGTTCTGAGACGGCTAGCGCAGCTTCTTCTAGCACAAAAGGACAGGTAACTGTGCAGTTTGCAGCTTGGTGTTCCATGTCTTGTAAGGTGTCAGGCAAATCCAACACCTTCCATGAAAAACATGACATGATAAGCAAATCCAGTAGTATGTCACATAGCTCCGAATAAATCGTGACATTAAATTAACCAAAGTAATACGAGTAACGAGTGAGCAAAAGGAATACCACAGACTAACACAAGAATGCCTAAATGCATGTCGTACCTTCCCACTGTGAGACAGACGCAGTTCCGAGGGGAGAAACGAGAACAGAAGCCGAGAGCAGAACCGTGTTAAGGTAGAAGGCCCTACGATAAGGGACAGACTGGACACCCACGTCGCCAGCTAACCACTAGGACAACGCCAGATGCATGTTTTAGCGTGAGACTTTTTCGCGTCTCTGTTACGTCAAGGACCACCCCCCAGCCTATGTTAAAAGCTAGAGCCCTCCAGAAAAATAGTATAGATCTTAAGATAACGCTAAAAGGACCACACCAGCTGCAAGTTTTAGCGTGAGGCTTTTTCGCATCTCTGTTACGTTGCAAACTTTAAGAACATTGCCCCACCACGAAAAGTACAACGTTTCTCATTGGATGGAGAGAATATTTGTAGGCGGAGCTTAAGGTTAACATTGAGACCCTGATTGGTGGGATGAAAACACAGCCAGATAGTTTTTTTAAACCAACTTCGGTAAATTGTAGTAAGGAGAAGTTAGGGGAGAATTGCTTCTGAGATGGCGAGGTGAGAGGAGCTGTGCTGCCCGCCGCCCCCAGACGAACACCGACAGAGTAATGAACGCACGCGATGCCGCATAACAGCGCATAAAGCTTCACTCAGAACTGCAGAAGTCTCATCTGTTACACCCCCTTTTTGAGTAATACTAGTGTCGATCGTAAATTAAAGCTCATGGTGTTCACATTTGCCACTTGAAGTAAAAATCTGAAACGCGATGATTTTTCTGTTATATAGTTATTGAAAAGCCACATCAGCCACTGTAATTTGCGACAAGTTATATAAGTAATTAAAGATAATTGAGGGTCACTGTAGACCATTTTGATAGTTTTCTCTTTTGTGAAACTTAATTTAAACCTAGATTATACATGTGATATGGCGTAGGTCATCCTTCGATCCATTGTAGAACTTGGAAACAATTTCAGGGAATATTCATTCACAGTTTTGTTAAACGCAGTTGGTTTTTACCATCTTGTATTAAAACACTTCCTTTTATCAATAGTACAATTTATAAACAATGTTTTGTGAGTAGAATAAAACTTCCAATGGTAAAATTAACTGCTTTTTCTACGTTATTTTACCAGCTAACTAAAAATAGCAGAGCCTTCAACCCCTTCCACTAAATTTAGTTAGTATTTAGATTCTTCTATAGGGAGTGCAGTGGAGCTGACGCTGAAATCATTAAGTATTTGGTTATATCATCGCTAGTCTCACTGAACTCTTCTGAATTATACATGTCATGTGTGGTCTGGCGTCTCCTTACCAGCAACAGGTCCCAGGTTCAAACTAATGAATTCCCTAAAAAACACGCTCAGAGCGTCGTTGCGCGAAAGTGGTAGGGAGACACGATATAGAACAAACAGACACCACCCAGAATGTTACAGTCTGAGTCGATGATGCTGTCAGGAACCAGCAGATATTGTGCTGTGTTTCTCTATACCCTCGTCAGGACGACAGACAACCGCATAACTTCGCGCTACATCGAACACAAAGAAAGAATGGTATATCGTCACAGGGTTTTGGAGTTGCCAACACATACAATGTGCTGAGGTTGGCTTGAAGCTGACAGGACATCAGCGTTCCTTGTATGTTTGTTCACTTCCCAGCACTTCATGTGTGTAAGTATGTGCCTGTCTTATAGTTGTGTATCGGAGTAGCGACTATTAATACCTTCATTAGTCTGCGTACACATTACGTGTCTGAGGGTACTTCGTATGCCTCACCATTTCCTCTCAGGCCTGTTTCAGTAGCAATTGGTGTGGAAGGTAAAATATTATCACTACCGGTACCTTCGTAGATAGGAATAAAATTGTCTACTTTTTTCCACATTGTCATTAAGCGCAATATGAGATAGATGAAGTAATATCTTGTAATTGCCGATGGACTCCCTGAATTACTAGATACAATGCATTCCACGATACACGATCTTTTTCGTAGTAGCATTTCCCATTAGAGATTGTTGGATTATTCAGCAAAGTTCTGGTCCTGAGTAAGCAAACCCTTAACAAGGTGCACAGCTCTTCTTTGAATCTCCTCAGTTTATCTCGTTACTAACATAACTTGAAAATTTATCCGTTTTGCAAGGAACTTCTTTCTAGGATGAACTACTTCGACAAATCTCAGTCTGACATGTATCTTTCACACAGCTGGATTTATATGGGCGTTCCACCTTAAACAGCTAGTAGCTAATCATGTATCGCTGATTACCTTAAAGTATCTCTCCACTTCGTACAAGTTTCTAACTAAGTTATCTTCCTATACACATCTGCATCGTCAGCAAAAAGTCACATAAAGTAATATACATCAGCTGCCACGTCACTGATTTGTGTTGTGAACACCATCAACATTAATCCCCCCCCTCCCCTCTTCTTATCAATACTTATCTCTTATAAGAACATACAATTGGCCAGTAGCAAAGAGGATTCAGAAAAAATAGATCGTGCCCAGAGCTTATTTATAAATTGAAAAAAATAAATAAGACTCAGGATCAAAACAACGCAGAACTTTAACTCAGTCACTGCAATCATTGGTTTCAAAAGCTTACGATTCTGTAGTAGACAGTATTCCTAATACTGGAAGAAGAAGGTATTTACAAAATCATCATACAATTAGTCGAACAGACACTGCTTCAAAGTTAAGTTCCTAGGGAAAGGTTCTGAACCCTTCAGAATTACCACAGGTGTTCAGCAAGCCAATAGGTTCTTACCTAATCTCTTCCATCTAGTCTTAAAGAAGATCACGAGAGAATTGGATAAAGAACTACAACAGGAAAACATCGAAGTAATCCATCTAGGGCAAGGAAGAGGGAGATCTGAAGTGGAATGTCTCGTTTTTCTTTATGATTGAAGTAAGTTCTAAGGTCTGGAACCGCACTGCTGCTACGGTCCTTAGGTTAGTTAGGTTTATGTAGTTAGGGGACTGATGAGCTCAGATATTATGTCTCATAGTGTTTAGAGCCATTTGAACCATTTAATTTCTAAGGATAAAACAGATGGAAATATAATAATAGAAACACTTTGTGAAATTGCACCTAAACGTTGATTACATATATCGTATGAGAAAACGGAATACAGTGAACATGAACACAACAAAGAAAAATTTATACAAACACAACACAGAAACATGAAAATAATAAGTCTAAGTATTTGTGTGAATGGGTACAATGAAATGGGCTAGATAACACCGCCAGTAAAGAAAAAGTGAATAAAAAGGAATTAGCATACAGACTCATCCAAAACCGATATAATAAAATATTAGCATCATTGCAGGCAAAAATTGAACACTGCACAACAGTAATAAAACCAGAAGCACTTCACAGATCTGAATGGCTAACACTGAATAAATAAGGTGAACAAGAAGAACTGGAAAGGAAAGACTGGAAAATACTCAGAAAATTTTTACAAACACAGCAGAAGAAAGATAACGACTGGACGAAAAGAAGAAATAACGATATATAAATATAAACGTTGAGAGAATCACAGACACATTAAGGAAAGGGAGATTATAGTCTTACAGTCATATTTATAGAATGAATGTCAATAGCATAACAAAGAACATTTTTAATTTCCATTACAAATTAAAAATACCATGGAATGACTAGAAGAGACAAGAAAGGATTTTAGAAAACATAACTTCACCGAAGACACCATACAGGACAGGATAAATTTCTGGCTGCTGATCAATACTGCAAAATTTCCTGTCCAACAACAAAAACCACAACCTAGGAGGGTGACGTCAAATGAACAGAGGCATGCCATCATCCGTCACATGAAGAACTTCTAGGAAGGTAAAAGAAAAAAGATTGTAGGTTAGTCTTAGGTTCTAAGGAGTCTACATTAGGCGAATTCTCTAATTAAAAATTTCTGGATTTTAGCCATAGCTTGTCCACAATTTCCTCCTCAGAGATGAATGTTATTTCTTGAATGGAACTTTCTAAATTTGTAGATAACTGTTCTTGGGACAACTATCCCCCTCCCCCACCTCAGTGCAGTTCTGTTTCTTGTAAAAATGACTTGTGTGATATTTAGGGTCAATAGGTATGTGAAAAGAGGACTCATAGCCCTTCTAAATCGAAAAACATAGGAAAAGCCAGTACAGGTGCGAGTAGGACTGCGCTCTTAGGGTTTCATACAAACTTAGTTTTGTGTATCTATACAAACAAAAATGTAAATGTTAGTTTGTTCAAAATCGTCTAACTCTGATGGTCGTTCACCCCTTGCTCTGAAATTAGGAGATAAAGTTGCATGCCAATATGAGTATGTTTTTATATTCCTATTTGAGTGTCATGTGATATAGAAATATATGTATAACAGTAAAGACTAAACATTATTAGCAAAAAGTCATGTTCGTTTGCCAAAAAAAATTAAATCTTTACTGATCCCTTTGAAATTATGACACAACTTCGCATTTTCATATGCATTTGTTTTTATGTACCCAATTTTAATAGATGTAGTATATACATAAATATGTAATATACAAAGCAGAAATGTTATTACCAAAAAATATATCTGTATTTCCTGTTTGCTAATGTTGTTGTTGTGGTCTTCGGTCCAGAGACTAGTTTGATGCAGCTCTCCATGCTACTCTATCCTGTGCAAGCTTCTTCATCTCCCAGTACCTACTGCAACCTACATCCTTCTGAATCTGTTTAATGTATTCATCTCATGGTCTCCCTCTACGATTTTTACCCTCTGCGCTGCCCTCTAATACTATACTGGTGATCCCTTGGTACCTCAGAATATGTCCTACCAATCGATCCCTTCTTCTAGTCAAGCTGTGCCACAAATTTATCTTCTCCCCAATTCTATTCAGTACCTCCTCATTATTTATGTGATCTATCCATCTAATCTTCAGTATCCTTCTGCAGCACCAGATTTCGAAAGCTTCTATTCTCTTCTTGTTATCGTCCACGTTTCACTTCCATACATGGCTACACCCCATAGAAATACTTTCAGAAAAGACTTCTTGACACTTAAATCTATACTCGATGTTAGCAAATTTCTCTTCTTCAGAAACGCTTTTCTTTCCCTTGCCAGTCTACATTTTATATCCTCTCTACTTCGACCATCATAAGTTACTTTGCTTCCCAAATAGAAAAACTCCTTTACTGCTTTAAGTGTCTCATTTCCTAATCTAATTCCTTCAGCAACACCCGACTTAATTCGACTACATTGCTAATATATATATTCAACAACAAATGTTATCAGTTTTGTATGGTCGTCATTATATATCTACTTTAACTACTTTTGATGGTATGTATTTCCTTTTGTTTAGTCGCTCTACTCTTTTCGACAAGATTCATTGCTGTGTCACTGTATGTACTATTATGTGCCTTGTTTTTTTACTAGGCGCTCTGATGATGGGCTTAGCTCGAACCATGTAATCGCAATGAAGGATTTACTACCACTTAGATCTCCTTTATTTCAGCAGCCTATCAGCATTTTTATAGTCACACTTATATTAATTCCTTCCATTTCGATTTTTTTCTCTCCACTCCACCTCCAAATTACACAACATGTACCACAGTTGAGGATTCATCATGATGTCTGATCTTTCCCACATTTTTGGCGACGCTGCTCGTCCTTATAATATACATAGCTCATCTTTAGGTTCTGATGAGTAAAGCAGCGAGTATCAAAATATGTACCTTTTGACTGCACTGACTTAGTAGCTTAAATTATGTAGACCACCAGGGGACTGTTTACCTTAGTATGTGACAGATATTTCAACTCAATAACCCTATGTAAATGAATGGCTCTGAGCACTATGGGACTTAACTTCTGAGGTCATCAGTCCCCTAGAACTTAGAACTACTTAAACCTAATTAACCTAAGGACATGACACACGTCCATGCGCGAGGCAGGATTCGAACCTGCGACCGTAGCAGCAGCGCGGTTCCAGACTGAAGCGCCTAGAACCGCTCGGCCACCCCGGCCGGCTAACCCTATTCACTCCGGAGATAAAGGTGGGTTAACATTCGGACAGACAGACGGAAGGATGAACGGACAAGAAAGTGATCCTATAAAAGCTCCGTTTCATCGTCTGATATACAGAACCCTAAAATACATTAAGAATGCAATGTATTTCTACGGGCTAGTTGCACAGTGGTTTGGTATCCACGTTAAACGTTTGTCCCCCCTATAACTCTGGATAAGGCAGTTCAAAGGATGGAGGACGACAACAGCAAATCTTCTCCAATAGAACCATGCCTAGTAAGGCGCTGTACTGTTGAAACGACCTTCGGTTTGATGACGGCTATACGTTTTTAGTGATAATTTTATTCACTGCCTGATGTAGACATGGGGTACTTCACTCCAATTTCCTTAATGCCTTCTTATTTCACAGAACGCATTTGTCGGGAGACGTGACGGTTTAGTGACCATGAACCAAGTTAGGTGAGTGCAGAGCGAATGGAGCCGTTCCTTTTTACGGCCCGAATCAGACCATCTCATTAGTCTTTCGCTTTCCGACGAAGGTGTTAGCGGATTAACTGTCACATCTGAAGATGTGACATCTTAGGTCATCAGTCCCTTAGACTTATAACTACTTGAACGTAACTAACCTAAGGACATCTCACACACCCATACCCGTGGCAGGATTCGAACCTGCGACCGTAGCAGCAGCGCGGTTCCGGACTGAAGCGCCTAGAACCGCTCGGCCACAGCGGCCGGCACGTACTTATATCCACTACTGTTTTCAGTGCGTCCCTGTATTTTTATGGGATCGTTTGACCTGGATGCCCATTCCTTCAGAATCGTACTGTGAGTTGGTAGATCTTTGGTGATAATTTCTAAAATTTTTAATTCGTGTAACTCTCTCATTACTTCCGTTCCTTATAGTGCGGTTTAATCCTAGGATCCCTCTCTGAAAGATCAAATTCAACTTTCAGGCCATTGAAAGTCTACCCCTTGTTTGTCAAGCTGATTAATTTTATATGTAAGAAGTATCTCCCTTTAATATAAGCGGATGCAGTGATCCATGGTTCCCAATTCTTTCAATTAGGGCCGATAGAATTCTAATTTAAAAATGAAGCAACAGATAACGCAACATCGGTGAATGGCCATGGAACAATACATGCACATTACGGACGGTAAGACTTTCTTCTTCTGATACTATGAATTAAGTTAGTCGCATGAAGTGCATAATGCATACAATCGATATGCCTGGATTGAAAATTTATAGAATATAGTTATTATCTCAGTGTTATGGATGAAGGATACTAAATAACGCTAAGAGAGAATTTCAGTTATCATTCTGATTTATTTCGATAATATTTAAGAAAACTATCACTCTCTATGACAAAACATTTAAGAAAACTAGTACTCTCTGTGACAAAACCATCTAAGGAAACTATTACTCCTTGTGACAAAACATACATGAAATATATTATATTTAAGAAAACTATCACTCTCAGTGACAAAACCTACATGAAGCACTCACTATCTGTTGCATCTCGTCATACCGGAAACATAGACAACACTTCGTGGCCAGTTACATCCACTAATGATTAAAATGGGTAAAAAATGAATGTTACTGAATGGTGGCCTCTTAAAACACCTATTTAACGCGTGGAGTGGGGGGAAGGATATTACCTTTTACTCTCTCAAACATTATTTGTGTTACTACACATGCAGTACCAAGCGGATAAGTTCATGTTGAAAACGCATATTATGCAACCGCAATGCAACGTGAGCAAACCAAACCAGGCTTCATGCCTCCACATTATTCATACTATGATTAACGAATGGCAAATCCAGTGACTACCGTTATGAATGCTGGCAACATGTGGCCAAGTTCGACAACAAAGAAACGAGTAAAATAGACCGATCAATCATGAAAAATTTATATTGCTTCTATCCAGAACGAAACTATGCAACAAATGAAACACTAATGAACCTATCCGCTATTGACCTAAGAACAAGAACCGTTGGTTCATGCCCTCAATCACCTCGCGCCTAAGTCCGTTAGTTGAAACACTTTAATCTGAAAAATTTCTACAAATAAAATATCGCTGAACATTTCCCGGTATTAATTCACACCCGAACATGCTTCATAATCAATGTTACCCCAAAAAACCTACATTACGAATAACGTTTCTCACCATCAATGACGAGCGCCGCACCCCTGCGACCGTCTCGTTCAATCTTTGGCCCCAGAGTGTCCTAACATGGTGCGTTCCAGGATCAACCGCCAACCGTTCAAAAAAAAAAAAAAAAAAAAAAAAAAAAAAAAAAACACTGGTGGTGGGGGTAGGACCTCAGTGAGAACCAACCTCATGAACCCTGCCCTACTCATCCCCACTATCTTTGGAATCACGAACTCTCTGCCGAATCTGCTCGCGTTGTTATGTTGGTGCTAAACTACCCTACTGCTACCATCTTTGACCCACATTATTATATATTCCATACATAATTACGTTAATGCATCCACATACATCATGGGATCAAAGGATGAGAGAGGAGGTGTGACACCAACAGAAGAAAAAATATACACGGAAGCATTGTTGAATCCAGTGGTTAATTAGCTAGACGAAATATTGAAAGGACGCACTCGGCGTAAAATGAATTATTAGACATACAGAAATTAATCAGTCAGTTAAATGAAGCGTAAACCTGTGACGTTTCACCATGTCCGTTTTTCACGTAAAAAT